>NW_015112723.1:401965-416773 GCF_001443285.1 Poecilia latipinna
AAAAAAAGCCCATATTGTGGGCGAAAAACCCCTTTTTTTTTTTTTTTTTTTTGTCTCCTTACTTTCTCACCACAGTGGTAGGGGTCCCATAAAAAGCCATAGGATATCGCGGCTAAATTACCAGCTTTACTGGAAGAAAGATGGCTCTCATCTGTTTGGCATCGCGTCTTCGGTTGCCTAACTAGCCTTAAGTGAGAGGCACACAGCTGCACCGCCGCACTGGACGATAAAGTTTATTATTTTTTCCTGGTATATAAATCGTCTTCTGTGAGCAAATCAAACAGGGCAGCCAAAACTGTGATTGAAACATCATTTGTCTTTCATTGTGTTGAGTGGTATTAGCAAAGTTGCCTGCAAGTGTTTAGCCAATCGGGGTAGAGCGTGTCATTCCACGGGGATAAGATCAAGCCTATTTTCACCAGTATGCACATGTTCCTGCCTCTGTCTCTCTGCTTACCCCCACCCCCCCAAACTGTCCTAAACTCTGTCTTTCTCGCTCTCTGTGTCCCCTGCAGGGATTATAGGTGGCGATGAGAGGAGGGAGGAGGGGTGGTGGCAGATTAGCGCCGGCCATCCAGCGGGTCCGTCTGTCTGCTGTCAGAAAATAGAATTCATTTGTGTGATCCAGATGCTTATGCTGAGCTCTGCCCGTGTGTTTTTGTGCGGAGTTGTTGCTCAGTCGGAGGAGAGGATTGGCTGTCTGGCCGAAGGGGGGCGGGGATGTGCGGTGGCGGAGGCACGGGGAAAGCTCACATCCGCTGCGGAGCTTTTGTACTCACATCAAAGAGAGCAGCCACAACCTGATGACAGCATGCTCTGTTTAACCACCCTGACACGGTACAGTCTAAACAGAAACCTGAACAGACTGTATGTACAGAGCGCATAGGTCGCGCACATGCCTTATATGGCCGCAGGAAGCCATTTATTCTCCTTATTATATAACAAGTTCAACAAAGACGCCGCTCTGAACTGTTAAATGTAGATCTATTGAAAGCTATTCTTAGACTATTTGAAGTGATCATTGCTCTCAGAGGTGGGAAGACAGACGGTGAGATGGGGGAGGGAGTCAATGTTGGGGGGTTCAGGGGGGGGGTCTTCATTTGTGGCAGAATTAGGGCTACAGCACAAGGGAGTCAGGAAGGCTAATGTGGCTGGCTCTATCATTGATGGATGGACCCATACTGGAGATTTCGTGGAGGGCTTCAGAGCGGGAAGCTGAGGGAGGTCTGTGGGGTCTCCGAAGGAAGTACCGTAGGGTTTGGAGAGGGAACATGTCATTAATCAAACTCCTTCCAGCTGCCATCTTTCCCTTCTGTCTTCCCTTTCTTTATCCCTCCGACTACCTCTTTTGAATTCCTAACCTTTTTGTTTCTCTTTGGGTCAGATTGCTTTCTTTTGAGTTTACCTTGCAGTGTTTTTAATGTTGTTGTGAGGCGGTAGTTCAGGTGGTATTCCCTTTTAAAAGGGAAAAAACAAGAGAAATGAGATCATCTTTGGGTTGCACGTGTCCAGCCGCATTCGGCCCGATGACGTTGTTCTCTGGGCCTGGTTGTGTTTGCATTGAGCAGAGTGTCCCCTGGAAAGTGGGCGGGAATTGCCGTATCAAAAAACGAACTTCCTGGAACCGTCAGGGTTCCAGAGAGTGGGCTGAAACTGGGCCCTGAGGGCTTATGCAAAAACACCCAGCCCAGGTTTAAAACCAGGCCAGGCTGGGCCCTTCAGGGCAAAAGGCTTATTGATGTCTTAATTCAGACTCACTTATCTGTTTTTTTGCTGTCAGCACATTTAGTTTCCAAACTTTTGTGGTTGGTCTTCTCTGATGCTCACTTCAGACTCAGTCTGAACATTATGGGCCGCTTTGACAGATCAGCGGACCTAGTTGCTGCTGGTCAGTGCTTTGTTTACTAAGGTTACTGCTGCAGAGTATGAATAACAGACCTGCTCTTATTGACTGAGCACCTACTGTATTTTACTCAGGCTTTTTCTGACTGGTTCTGATTTTTAAAATGTTTTGGTAATAAATCCATTCAAAAATGAAGGAATAGCAACAATTTTCCAATGTATGTGTAAAACGAACACATCCCGAACCTCTTCCTAAGTTTTAGTAAGCCACAAATGGTACATTATTCTGCTAACTCTATATGTTGATATGTCTGGCTGATAAATCCCTTATATGTAATTAGGAAAGTTCAGTAGTTGCTTGTGTGATTTGGCCGTCACCAGAAAATGTTAATTTTCATATAATAACAACAACAAAATTGAATAACATTAATCCTTTATTGATTTAAAGTAATTTTGTTAGATTTATTTAAATACATTTTTTCACATTGCTAAGCTATAATTGCTGAAATCTTATTTTCACTACGGATGACTTAATTACAATAGTTACCATATCTCCAACTAAGTGTATGTAATATGACATCCTGTATAGAATAATCCATTTCAAAGACATTCTTTGTGGAAGATAGAAATTGAACTCTTACAGCGCAAATTCTCCCGATTTGTTCTCCTGATTGTGTCTTTCCCAGAGCCACTTATTTTAATAGCTGTTACTTATAACCTAGTGATGCAGGGGAAAATAATGAATAGTGTACGAACACAACACAAATGGAAAGCTACTAACCAGAGTTGACAAATTGACCTGGGATTTCTGTGACTCTTAACTGGATGACTTTAAAGAATAAACCATATCAGGGTTTATGCTGTGGGCACACCGGGACAAAATCTAACATATCAACTTCGGATGCATAAATGCTGAATTGTTTTTGTAGTAAGAGTCAGATAAACATTAGTAAAACTCAACAAAACAATTGCTTTCTACTCAAACGTCTTTAATCTCGTAAGTGGAAAGGAGTAGCAAATTGAGTCAAAATGTATGATGGCTTTTATAATTATGAGTTGCAAGCAATTTAGTGTGAAATTAAACAAATTGAATAAAATAAATAAAAGTAAATATTACCCTCTGTTGCTCTTACTTTTTGTAATTGATAAGATAAATATTTAAAGATTAATTCCTACTTCTAATGCAAGTTGTATGCATGGCTAGAAAAACAAACTATAATATGCTAATAAAAAGTGCATGTTCCTTGTTGATCTCTGACCAGCTCAGCAATCCCATGTAATGATGAACCCACTCACCTCTCCGTCCTTTTCTCACCCTGGATCTTCACTAACTAGGCTTTTCACAGGATGAGATGGAGTGCAGTGTCTTTGGGTTTTGTCTGGGCAGAATGTGGACGCCGTCAGTGCAGGTGGCAGCGAAGGGGGTGATGTTACAGTGGAAAGACAGAGACTGAGTTTACACATGTAAAGATTTTACCACTGCATCTTTTGAAGATCAGAGGGCGTTCCCCCCAGACCTCATGCCATATTGACAGAAGAAACTGCGTGACTGGAGCATTTTAGGGCCTCCCAATAAAAGCAGCTTGTTCATTACACTGCTGCCATTACTGAATGCATACGGCACTGCATTATGTGCAGCCTCCCACCTTGTGTTTGATCATGCGTTTTCACGAGAATCGATGGCAGTGTACCCTTTAAGGATCCAGCATAAAAAGTCCGAGTAAACGGTGTGAGTAAAAGAAAAAAACAGGTGATCCGAGAATGTTTCACGAGGGTTTTTCACCTCCCAGAATCTTCTCTGAGTAACTTTTCAAGCAAAAACCGTGGACATCGGATCTTTGGTTTCTGGAAAATAAGGGATTTTCATTTCATGTGGGATTTATAAACATTTTATTGGTACATTTCCCGTGGGAGTTTTCCACCAATTTGATTTCAGTCAGAAACTTTGCGTAACTGAGCAAAATTACCCTTTGTATCGTCTGAGACTAAACAACAAATTCCAACACTCAAAATTGTGTACAGCAAAACTACAACAAAAACACCAAAAAATTGTGATACAATGATGAATTTGCTGACTCTGTTGTTATGGGGGGGTGGGGAGAGCGGGTTGTTATATTTTTCATGAACATATGAAAAAAACAAAAATTAAGAAAGACATTGTGGACAGACAGAAATTTGAAGCTGTTTCCAAACTTTTGGTCGGAAGCATTCATGATTTACTGCTGTTTCTACGTGATCAGCTTTTTATGTTTTTAAATCTTGTTGTTGAATCCAGTTATTTTGATCCCGATAAAGATGTCAATCTTTTGGGTTATTCCAAATTTGTGGCTATAAAGTTCAATAGTTGTCTACAGAACATTAATAAAGACCCTGGCGTAGTATTTTTTTTTTATCAGTGGCAAAGGAAGATGCAAAGCTTTAAGTACACAAAAGAGTTAGACATGTCAACAAACCTGAAATTTATGCAATAATAACTTCAACTTGTGCTACAATCTGTAGACACTTAGTTATTAAATCCACTGCATGCCATTTACCTAGAGTGGCTGCAACTGGCTGAAGCCTGACTTACTTTGGGATTAATTTAGCTAATAATTACTACTGTTACTTAGCACTTTTCTACACACATTTTTGAACTATTCTTTTGAGTTTGAACATAATCAGCCAATAGCTTGATTTGACATGTCCTGGAGGCGTTGTTTAAATAAAATTGACTTTGTTAATTGTCTGATCTAAGCTTAATTAAGTCAGTAGGGGATGGCTGGCTTGGAGGGAGGGAGAAAAACAAGGAACGGGGAAGAGTCTTTTCTGTTAATTTGCATGTTTGATCTCACCTTGCGTTGACGCCGCAGTGAAGGTAAGGCTCGCGGACTAGATGAGTGGAGTTCAGGGGAGTGGGATTTCAGTGAAGCTTCAACCTTTCGTATTTTATTTTATTTTTTTTTATGTTCCTGCAGCAGCATTGTCAGAGACGAATTATTACCAAAGCTGGTAAACACTGCGTGAGAAGTTTTGGCTCATTTGTCCGTGATTAGTCTGCTTGTATGCCTTTGTTTTGCGCGCCCAGATTATCTGAAAGCGCCTCCACGGGCCAGTTTCTCTGTCCACGTGTTTACGCTGCAACTGGGTGGAAAGCACAAATTGGAGACAGAGCGTTCCCCGTCTGAGCAGCTTGGAATGGGGTTTGGACTCGGAAAGCTGGCTTTCCTCTCAGGAAGTGTTGTTCCTCACCGCTCTCCATAAACACTGGAAAAGAGACCCAAAGAAAAAAAAAAACAAAACAAAAAAAAACGTCCCAGACTCACTATTTCCACTGTAAACAGACAGACATACAAATATTATACTGCTCCCACCTCTGTTTCTCTCATATGATTCTCAGGGAGAAAGCTGTATATATAGCTGTGCACAATGTGGCAGATGGTGAGCTCTGGAAAACCGGTTACTGATTTGGCAGATTTTCTACCTCTACTTTTAAGGTAATATAGTGATATAAAAGCTGCTTATTGGCAAATAAACTTTTATTTTTTTTATTTTTTTATTTAACTTTAATTAATTGGACACAAAATCTGTGTTGTATCGTCACATCCTAAGCTCCTTTTATGACACAGCTGTCAGTATAGATTGCTCTGAAGCGCGAGACGAAAGACAGCGCGATTAGCTTGTTTACCTTGAACCCCGGTGTGGAAAATGCCTGCGTGTTTCAAATGAATTACATCGAAGAGCAGCGTAAACGTTGCTCTTTAGCTCTAACAAGTGGTTGTATTGCGGTTCCCCCTTCGCTCGCTCCTCAAGTTAATAAAACCAGCATGCGAGACATTGAAAGGAAAGCTCCCCCCGTCAATTTAGGTTGTCATGGCATTTCTTCTAGTGGTGGAGTATTATCCTGTGAAAATATCATCAGGGGGATAAAAAAAAAAAAAAAAAAGATGTGAAATGTTCACCGTTTATCATTGTCACAGCTACAGTGTGATAGCACAGAGCAGGATGCTGTGACATGTCTCAAAACAAGTTGGTTTGTAGTTTTATTATTCTTTTGAAACTGCAATTAGAGGTAACAATTTGGCCGCATTCGCCTCTTGTCGCTGGATTTTAGTACAAAAACGACTGAGCTTACTTTAGCTCCCAGCAGGCTTCCTGCGCCCTCACCTGTGTGCGCAGCGGTCTGTAGAGACGACTGCGAAGCAAAAGCGAAGGAGAGTCGGGGGAGACAGAGGTTAGAAACCCCCTTTTTTTTATTACATTTCCTCCGCAGAGAAAGAGGAGGCAAGATGGACACTCCATATCTCCCTGCTGCACTAGAAAACTCATCTAAATGGAAAACACATTGTCTTCATTATTTTGTGAGAGCTGAAAGAACAGGGTTGTCATGGTAACAGCCATCTGAGCGAGCTCAAGCGGGCGGCCAAGGGGTTGGTTTTAGGGCCAGAGGAATGAAGAGGAAAAAAAAAAAGGGAAGGAGGAGGAGGAGGTGGGAGGAAGAGAGAGAGAGGAGAGACTGAGAGAGGGAGGGAACAAGGAGTCAGAAGAGGAGGGGTAAGTTGGTGCGAAGAGATGAAGGAAAGACAATAGACATGGAGGGAAAATGTAGGAAGTGTAAGGGGTGGAGGGGGGGGAAGTGACACAGAGAGGAAAGGGCATGATGGAGAGAAGAAGAGAGAAATTCCAGAGTTCCTTTTTCTGTGGAGGCGGGCGGTACAAACGACCAGTTAGTGGCTCAGAGAGACGAGTTCAGGGGTCCTTATTAATATCAAGGGGCCTCATGATGGCAGATTTAACATCTCAGGGATTCTCCACCCAACTTCACCTCTCTGCAGCCAAACTATGCACATTTAGGGGTTCACGGCTACAAAGCATTGCAGTTCTTCAACCAGAAGAAGCACTCAATGAACTGACGTCTGCTTTAGCTCAATAGAGCGAGGATTTATATGAACGTATTTTTGTTTCTTTTTGGTGAAAGTTGCACACAAAAACCCATGATTATGTGTAAAAGTTATTGAAAATCATTACTCACTTCCTGCATACAGAGAGGTCAGAACATTTTTAAAAGTCATCCATGCATTCATATGGAGTCCAAATTAGAAAATGTAGCTCTTGATTCTCTTTGTGTTGTGGAAATGGAATTTCGAAGAAATATTTTTCATGATGAATAAATGTAGCTTCAATGGCATTTTCAGTGAAATCAGAATATTTGTGGTTAGAAATGAAAGTTTCTTTCCTAGATGATGGTGCGGCGGACTCCTCTTTGCTCTTCAGGTCTTTCTCAGGTGATTCTTGGCAAAATGCTGCCCAACACTTCATCAAATATTTACCCCTTCTCAATCTACAAAGCACCCTGCAAACACACCAAAGTGTTAAGGCGGCATCTAATCCAGCCCAGTTCCTGTCCTCTATTCTCCATTTTTTTTCCCCAGTCTGGCTGGACTTTAGCAGCAGTGTTGTCAGTTCAACGTCAGCCAGAGGATTATGGTTGTTTCCACAACAAGCGAGAACTAAATGCTTGTTTATTTAAGTTCCTTCCTGCGTTTCTCTTGTATCGCCGGTGGCATTGATACGACCGAGGCCTGACACAACATCGTCATGGCAGCCATCAGCCGATTAATGAAATTAAACTAATTGCAAAAGTCTTTGTCGTGTAAATACTTAGCCTGGAGTGTTTGGCGTGGCGTTAGCATCCATTTGGATCCGACATCCAAACGTCGTGTCTTCAGAGGAGTCGTTGTTATCGCTGTCATTCTGGAGTCACAGATCGGATGGAACTGAGAAATCAGAACGATTAGACTTATTTTTTTCCGGAGCTGAAACCCATCGAAGTTGCCGGGAAGCTGACGGCGGACTCTGCATCGGTGTGAGTAAACAACGTTTCCCGCAGAAGTCAGAGGAAAACAATTAAAGAGCCGTCAGAGCTGCTCAGCCTCTTCCAGATGTCTGGTCGTGGTCACAGGAGGGACAAACAGTGCGTCTCGTGATTGACCAGCACTTAGGGTAAGAGGCAGCCTGCTCATGTGTTCTGGCTGGCTGGCCAGCTGTGTGGTTGCCTGTAGGTCTTAGTGATTCATGTCACACTGTAATTGGTTTACCTGCTCCCCGTGTGTCTGCGATCTGAGAGGACCAAAACAAATTACCCAAGGATGACCTCTCGCCATCTCCCTCCTGCTCTGCAGCCTATCCTCCCCTATCTCTCTCTGCTTGACTCACCTCCCCGCCCCCACCTCCTCCTGCATGTAATATGTCGCATGACTGTCATTTCTCCTGTTCTTTTTTTTTTTTTTTTCCCCCCTCCATCCGTACACCTCGACGCTTCCAAGTTCAGCCAGAGGAGACATATTTAACAGTAAATGCGCATTGGAGCTCGGTGACACACATTGAAAGCCTCTCGCGGTTTCAGTGCCTTCCATGTCAAACATCACGTTACACATGCTCGCAAAAGACAAGTTGATGGGACACATTTAAGATTACAAATAAACATTTACACAGCAGCCGTGTTTTGCAAAAGCTGCAGTGAAACACATTATCCCTTCAGCACTGTTTTATCCGCTCGCTATGCTAGATAATACCAACATGAATTGTTCCTTCAGTGAATGAATCTGGAGCCTCTGCGTACGCCATTAGGCCTGTTTCCTTGTTGTTGTTTTTTTGCAGCGAGCAGATGTTTTGTCATCTTTGCTGCTGAGGCTCTTACTCTCGCGCAGCGGTGAACAAAAACTCAACAGAGCAAGATGAATGAGTGCAGCATTCTCCCATGTACCTGCGTAGGAAGGTCTCTCAAAGGTTATTTTGCTGTTTGTGTAAAGCTACCCCGTCAGTAGATTTCATGATTTTGTTTGTGTTGTTGCATCGCTGGGTTTTGCAGGCTGTTTTTGTAACGGAGAACAAGGTACATGAACTATTAAATATCTGCTTTGTTGCGGCGTCCTTGAATAAACCTTTTTGGGGGTTTTTTTCTTCTGTTAAAACATTTCAGATTCTCTGCTTAAAAAGGTCAGGAGGTTTTCAGTTGTGTCTTTTAAATGCACCTTTGAACATCTTGATCTGTTTTATTACTTTTTTTTTCTGTAGAGACATCAAATTTATTTTTCCTATTCCATTTTTTTTTATGTCACACCAATGCACAACAAATATCGCCTCAATGCAGTTTGCAAGACATCCAGTTCATATTTACATAAAGAGAACAAATTTAAGTCTGAGATCTGTTCAAATACATCACATCTTTCCAAGATTAGCCACAGTCAATTTAGATCTAATTTAATTTGGTCTAAATTATCTTGTTTTCTCGCTGAATGCGGTTGCTCATTTTACGCCAGCTGGTGAAAGGAAGCTCAGCTTGTATTGAGCTCTTGGCTTTGTGGCAATCCTTCGCCATGAGCAAGCATGTGGAGACAGTAGAATGGAATCACTCCCTTTTAGCTGAAAGAATAACATATCATCAAACATTGTGCAACTGCTTTGGATAAATAAAAGAGCTTTGAATGAAAAAGTTCAACCATTGCAGGAGAACAGAACAAAAAACAACGGACACGTTCTTTTGTTTACGTCAAACGAGTAGGGCAGGATTTGGAACATAAATTCAGGCTTCAATGGAAAAAAAAACAAAAAAAAAAAAACCTAAATAGTAAAACAGATGTTGTCCGAGTTTGAAAACAAAAGAACTTTTGATTCTGTATATCCTCAGTCCAAACGTCAACAACTTTCAAAGATAGAAATGTATAAAATAGGCATTGTCTTTCCTCAGAATATGAAAAAAACTATTTCTAATTTGGGGATTTTTGCGATGCATATTGACATCTTTAGTCGTCCAGCTCTCGCACTAAGCCATAATTAATTTTTATGATAAAAAAGCAATTCATCAGAGGAATGGCAGCTATTGCGCCATCAGTGTCTTCTTCTGGGTTTGACTCACAGGTAAGCCCTGAAGCACTCAGGCAGGATTACCTTCTATGGGAAAAAAGACACTTAGATAACAGTTCTCGAAGTTAGGAATACTTTCTATGGGAAACAAAAACAGTGTACACGCAGTGTTAATAATAACAGGGGCTCTGTCAGTTCCAGGAAGAGACATAGCTAAATAGAGAAAAAAAAACTAGACCTGGCACACCTTCTATGGGAAGAACAGAGAGAGTTAATTGACACAGTACTTGCACATAATTTAGAAATGGGGAGTAACAGGAGAAAAGAGCAGAGGGAGGACAAAATAATCATCATATTCCCCAGTGGCATACCTGTAGAAATAGCTCAGATACCCACAGCTACTCTAAATATATACATTTTATGAAACTTGTGAAAAAAAGTATGTCTAGATTCAAATATAGTGGCTAAATAACTACTTTGTTTTTAATGGAAAACGAACTCTACAAACAACAAATCTCCTGCCTATTCTTATCTACCTGTTGACTTGCACATTGTTTGCTCTCATTGTTTAAATATTCACATGCATCCTTCGCAATCTGCAAAAGTTTCTGCCTGACCAATACGCATGAACCCTGTATTCAGTGCAGCTCCTGAGATAGCTGTGATCCAATCAACAACTGGCCTACCAATAAAACCGTCCAACTGGTGTCCCCATGTTTGTGTACAGGAAGAATAATTAAACAAACTGGTGTGCAGGTGTTTTATTTCTCCTCTTTAAGATTGGAACAAAATGATCAAATCTGTCTGCTATCAGATGAAAGCACTAGAAGTTGTTTCATTGACATTTAGTTCTCAAACTAAGTGTTGATTTGACTTTTTTAAATCGTGTATTCTTGATGCTTTGTGCTGCTGAGTTGTCAAGTCGCAAGACGTTCGCTGTCTTCATCAGTGTGATTAAATTACTTTTGTTGATCAGGTTTGTGAATAGCTGAAAGCTTAAGGTCATGTTGTTTTTTTTTATTTTATCACATTTAAGCCTGAAAAAGCGTTATTTTTGAAAACAGTCCTTGAGCCGCCTAATAATTACTTTGCTGCCAGACTTTCAGGAAAAGGCAGTTTTTTTTTGTTTTTTTTTGTTTGCAGTTTTTTTTCCCAGTGTTTTCAGCATTGCTTCTAATTGGAAATGACTAAGAGCTGATGATAAGATTCATCCAATAAAACCTCAGCTGCAGTGCAGACTGTTTAGTCCCACCAAGTGCAGAAAGGTTGAACCGTTTTCTTTTTTTTTTTTTTTTTTTTTTTTCTATTTAAAGTTTGTGCTTTTAGTGTCACAGGCAAGGAGAGTGGAGGGCAGGCTGGCACAGATATATTTTTGCTCTCCCTAATGACACCAATACCATTTCATGGCTTGGTGAGCAGATTGAATCACACTCGGTCTTTGTAAGTCTCACTCTCTGCCCCTGTCTCTCTGTTTCTCTTTGCTGCACACACTTCATCACTCTGTCCTCTCGCAGAAGACCACTCATTTGCTGCCGTACGTCCGGTGTGTTGCATTCGCCCCTCGGTGGATGTTGTTTAATTGCATGTGGGTCAGCAGTTTGTCAGTGCTGAAACCGAAGGACATGGAATTTGTCAGTTTACCCATTCAGCAGCCACAGGGGGCGGTGTGTGAGCTAACAGCTCTGCTGGAGCCGGGCCCGTAAGGTTAGCTTTACACGAGCCTGTCGGACTGCCCTGTCAATCATGCTCCTCTCCTCTGATATACTGTCAAATCTTCTTACATTTACTCTAAAATCACAGAAGACTGATGCGATTACACTTAATAAACCTTGTGCGGTCCGCCGAGGCGGTTCGCCGTTCTGGGCTTTTTCCTCGGCAGACCTGGTTCAGCGACTTAAAATATGCACATTCTGAGCTCTCTCCTTACACACGTACTACGATGTCTTGAGCATCACGAGTGATACAATCTTGTCTTTCGTGACACTGGAAAATTGCATGTGGCAGTCAGGACATTCAATCTTCCGCAGCTGGTATTTATAGTCCTCGGCAACTGGAACGTTGTGTGGAATAAGGAGTTCATTCATTCATCATGTGATGCGCGAGCTTTTTGCTGCTCGCAGATGACCTGATTTTCGATCTCATCAGTAAACAGAAGACCCCTCCCTGTTAGTCCACAGAAGAACGCCAAAAAACAACAACAAAAAAAAAAACACGATCCGCTGAAGGAGACTACAAACAACACCCCAGAACTGCATTTGATGTAGATACGATTTTTTATCTTGCGCTGATCTAAGACAGCAGCTGTGAAGGATTTCCTCAAGGTAGAGAAAAACCTGCAGCTCCAGCTGAATACTCCACGTTTATGTAACACTGTTTTTCTTTTTCTTTTACTTTATCTCGCTACTGCAAAGAGTTTGCCATCTACACACTCACTCATAGAGCACTTATAATACATGTTTGCACTTTATATGTGCAGAGAATTTTACTCTCACACATCTGAGGCAATTGGAGGTTAGTACTATGCCCAAGGATATTTCAGCACTTCAACGTGCTCGAGATTAAACCCCCAGCGGAAGACGGTTCCTATTCTACAACCAATCCACAGCTACAGTTCGTACTCTATATGCTGATTCTTCTTTCTGATGAAACCTTTTGTAGTGTTCGTTTACTGGGTTAACCGGAACCGTATTGACTATGATGAAACAGTTCCAAGTGTCTCATTAGCACCTTACTGCCCTTGAGATGTTTATAGAAACAATAAGAGCCTCTGTTTAAGAATGAAACTGTCGTATGTTATGCTGGTCTGGTAATAACGCTTTTGTTTTGGTATTCTAATACCTTAAATGAAGAATTTCTCATGAAGGGCGGGAGATCCACGCTGTTGTCCAGTTGTTGAGTTTTTGGTGCCTTCCACTATCTATTTGGGCTGAGTTTAATTGGAGGCTCATTTAGATAAAAATGGATTTTTGATACATTTTTTTGTGAATATTTAGGTTTGAAAGCATCGCTCTTGTTGAAAGCTTCGCTTTGTGAGATTTCGTGTCATCCAGCATCCCAGTTTGCAGTTCACAAGCAATAAGTATCTCTTGATCCAGCTTACCTGTCGCAGTACATTCATCTGTGATATTATGCATAAACTCTAAAGATACACAGAGACGTCATCTGGTGGCGCTGACCGGTGAGTCGAAGACTCAAAAATCTTCAAATCGAGCCTTAAACACCGCTAGGTGACTCTGTCAACACTATTCGGTGTGGACACCGTTACACTTAAAAAAGGACTCAGTTAACTATTTTTAATTTAGCAAGTTTAGGCATGTGTGTAGTTCCTTAAGGGTGTAAGAAAGAGCACAACTTTCAGTAGACAACAGGAAGAACAAACTGAACATGCAGTAAAGTTGCTTTGAGTTATTACATGCGTGATCTGGAAATGCAGGCAGCCTTTTTGGAAAGTTTTGTAATGCTAGCTTTGCTAACCTTGCTACTTGCTAAAATAAGATGCTAATAGCAGGTTAGAATGTCAACACCGCCATTATCTTTTCATTATTTTTTGTTTCAAATTTAAAAACAGTCCATATTATCTTCAAAGCAACCTTGTATTAGTTGACAGCGGTCCTTGCATTGCGCTTGTTGCTGCTGTGGCGAAGTTCAACTCTGTACAGTGTTTCAAATCTCATGCAGAATCAGCTGAACTTTTCTGCTTTCACTTTCTGATCTCGCGCGTTCAGCGGTGAAGTAATCATCAGTTCTCAGGGGGAGGATCTCGTGGCGCATACCTGAAATAGTCCACAACTGAAGGTCCGTATTTATAGGCAGAAACAGAGCGGCTCGTGTGTCTCCACATCACAGCTGTTTGCATTGCAGTGTTGGGTGTCACATAGCTGCCCGCTGCTCCCGTAGTTGTCACATTAAAACAGAAGATAAACAAACGGGACTATTTGGAGTTTTATTTTTTTCCACCCGTGGGACAAGTCATTTCACATTTTTATAGAGCCAAGTGGTTGTGAGGGTGTGCAGAGGGCTGAGTTTTATAAAGCCCAGTGGGGGCAATATGACTAATAGTTGGCTTTGCTGAGAGGGAAAAGAAGAGCAAGAGAGATTAAGTGGAGGAGAGGATTAACAGAGTCAAGAAAAATAAGCAGGAACAAGGCAAACAGGCAGAGATGTGACGGTGGAGGCCGGTTTGGAGGCGACGAAGAACCAGCAGCTGTCTACAGGCCAGACTGGACGGCGGGGAAATGAAGGCAGCAAAGGGGGACTGCCTGGCTATGAGAGTTTGCCATTAGAGATAATAGTGTGTGTGTGTGTAAGAGAGGGAGAGATGGCTGGTGGCTTTTTGCAGACATACTTAGAGCAGTGTATGTGGGAGGGAATGAGAGATAGAGGCCAGTGCAGCTGAGTGGTGTTGATTGGCCTGTTTGAAAACACATGAACTGCAGACGGTGAGGGAGAGAAGCCCTGTGCGCTGGGATAAAGTGTCGCTCTGCGCCGTGCCACGCTGCAGCCCAAACCACATTAGAGCAAATGAATCCATTCCACCTCCTGTTATGGCAGCTCCCACTTGGGGCCACGGGAAGAAGGAGGAGGAGGAGGAGGAGGAGAGCTAAAAGGAGGAAGGGAGGAGGGGGTGCGAGAGTGGCAGGAGTGTTGAGATATGAGGGATGAGGAGAGGAAAATGATCGAACAGAAAATGGAAGGTGGTGTTAGGGAAGTGGCATGCTGGGTGGCTCTAATGATGTCTGAGGGCTACAGAGGAGAAGAGCATAAAGCACACAGAGAGGTAGAGAGGCCAGGGGCTTCAGGGGTGGGGAGGGGGAGGAGGTGTGGTCCTGAAAAGGAGAGGAGGATTTTCTTCTCTGTCAAGGGAGCAGGAGGAATAGTTTCCTCCTCTCCTTAATGAAGTTGATATCACGCCAAACTTCACAGCGATTGCTTTTTTATATTCTGCGTCGGTGTCCTCTGCACTTTAGTCTCTCAATCACCAGAGCTTGAGAAGAGAGAGCAGCAGCACCTTCCCTAATATGCCTTTACTCATTTTCTTTTTTTAGAAGAAGGTGCCATCCGGAGTAGCGAATCTCTTTACATCAGTGTTTTTCAACCACTGTTCCGCGGCACACTAGTGTGCCG
>NW_015112723.1:421122-448397 GCF_001443285.1 Poecilia latipinna
CGGCACACTAGTGTGCCGCGGAACAGTGGTTGAAAAACACTGCTTTACATATTGAATGTTCTTCCTTCCCAAGGCCTTTTTGAAATCCATTCAACCCTAAACCTTAAAAAATGTCATCAACAACTTTAAGAAAAATATTCCCTTAAGGCTCACCTTGAAACTTGCATGTTTCTCCAGGATGTTTAGTTGGTAATAGGACTGTTTTTTTTATTTTTTTTATTGCTTTACAATGACGGCATTTTAACCTTGGACTAATCCCATGAAATAAAGTCATTAATTTCTTTTTTAAAATATTTGCACACTTCTATAAGTGTCCTTATGCTGATAAAGATGTTGAATGATGCATAAACCAAACAGGCAAGGGATATGAATGTTTGAAGCAACCTTTGAAAAGCAGTCAAAAAGAAAATGAAATAGGACAGTTTTCCATCAATCAAGCTATTTTAGAAATGGATAAACATGGCAGCAAAGTGTCCTCAGAGTGTTGCTGCTGGCAAAACGGCTTGTTGTTGATACTTGTAAAAAGTAATTGTCCTTCCAAGAATGACACAGAGAGGACGACTGCAGTGGACGTCCAAAACAGATATTTTGATATTAATGCCAACCACAGTTCCTCATAACATAAAAAAAGACATTTTTACTCATTAGCGGATAGTTTTAATTTAATTTAATTTAATTTAATTTAATTTAATTTATAGCTTAGCACAGAATTTCTTTCTGTTTTTGATCAATGTGGATGGAGTATGTTAAAAAAATGATAAAGTCCAGAAAATGTACTACCAGGATTACCTGATTCTACTATGATTAAAACAAATAAATAAATGAATAATAAAGTTACTTTATGTTTCATTATCAGTCAGAGATTCAATAAATATTCACATAAGTATACATAGCACTGGAAATCGAACAATACAGTAAAACATAGGACATGTTTCACTTAATATAACTCAGCTAAAGAAGAACTAAAGTATACTTCATGCTTTAGTTATACGACTACAGATTTATCTTCTTTTTGCATACAGGTACATGTAATGTGCTACACTTAACAAGAGATTCGTGTTTCTTCAACAAGATTTATTCAAAATAAATACGAGCTAACAATTACAGCTTTAGCAAGCAAGTCTGACTCTCAATCACTGTGTTTTATGTGATAGAGGGAGAGCAGCCTGTGTTACACAGCTCCACAGAAAAACTGAATTTTACAAACTAACAATTAATTATTATTATTTTTTTAATTTATGCTGCCATGGCAACATGTGATATCAACCTGATATCTACCGATATCCAATTCTGCTAGTACTGACATCTGTCAGGACCGCCAGCATGGACACTTCCATGTAACCCTCAGTGACTGATCGCTTTCACGCGGCACATTGCACCTGACTAATGTGGTAGTCATTTGTCTGAAATGAGAACTCGCTCATGCTGCGAGTGATCGTACAGTAAAGTGTGTGCGGACGTGTAACGACAAGATAATTCCAACACGCTCTTTGTGTTTTTCCCTCTGCCTCTCCTCCTCGTCAAGCCCAGCCCTTCTTGCTCTCCCCCTTGCTTCCATACTCCAGCGCCTTTCGTATTGCTGTGCTTTTGTTTCAGAGCACGCATTCCCCACACCGCTTCCCCAGCTTGTTTTGCTCAGAAAACGAAGACACGCAGCGAAGGGAGGGTAGCAAAGAAAGACGGCAAGAGGAGGAGACAGACGCTTCCTCGGATGTTGGCGTTGCATGTGGCTTGTTACCCTTCTCTGATACACAGCTGCATCCTCCCTCAGTTGTTTAAAGAGGAGGTTGTAATGTGCGCTTCATGACTGAATGTGTAATTCTTGTTTTGTTTGTTTGTTTGTTTGTTTGTTTGTTTTGCACCTCTATAAAGTGGTGGTAAAATGTCTAATTTGTAATAATAACTTTAATATCTGTAGCTGATTTCTTCCGGTTGGCTTTTTGTCACACATCATTTCATGTAACAATTTTTAATGTTAAAGGTACTATTAGAAAAATTGTGATTTCATTTGTTAAGGGGAGATAAGCTGTTCATACCAGCCTTGTCTTCTGTGAAAAAAATCACCCCCACCCCTTGTTAAATTATGAATTAACTATGATTCAGGTTCTTTTTTTGAGAAATCAGTTCAATTTCATAACAAAATGAAAGTTTTTAAGTGGTCTAGTCAAAGTCTATGCTTAACTGAGATGCTATTAGATGAGCTGAAACAGCCCAGCCACACTCAAAAACTTTCCAGCTTTGCTGAATTAAAAGGAATTATCCAAAGAAGAGTGGACCAAAAATCCTCCAGATTGCAGCCAATTGCTGATTTTTATTATTTTAAAAAATTAAATAAATGCGATTGCTTAAAAACTGCATTTTGTATATACTTTTATTATCTTGGATGTCTAAACTTAAATGTGGATCTGAAACCCTCAGTGCGGAAAAAGCATAAGCAGAACACTGTCCTCTGGTTGTCTTTGTTGTCAAACTACAGTGGGAGACAAATCTGTACAAATGCTAAATTTGTAGCTTTTTTACAGCCATGTGTATATTTTCTGAAAAATGGTGGAAGCAGAAGGAGTTCAGCTCTATTTGCAGGGAAACCTAATTGGTCACACGACACCGTTTTGAACAGGGGCGCAGAGCTCGTGCAACAGCCACTAAAGGACCTGTCAGGTGGATTCTCATCTCGGTTACGACGCCCGCTCAGCTGTTTCAACCTCACTCGCCTTTTCCTTTCAGAACCTAAGGGCCTGTCTTTTCATTGACTAACAAAGGTGGTGCATGTTTCCCATCAGAGGTGGAGACCACTGTGTAAAATAAACCCAGACAGAGAAACATAAAAGAGGCGTGACATCTTTGCTTTTCACTGTGTTGGGACGGCCGGGTGTGGAGCTGCAGGAGAACCAGTTAATCAATAGCCACAAGGTCAGATGGCCAACGCCGGGCTGGAGCGTGCTCTGTTAGCGGCAGGCAGAGCCGTCTGCTGCTGAATGGGATTTGTAGCACTTGTCAAAGGCTTTAAAGGAGCCCTTTCTGGACGACTTGCTGCAGGTGGAAAGTATGAAAGAGGGAGGCGGTGGTTAGCAGCAGGAGAGGGAGACATCTGCTGGACACTGGGAGGCACAGCAGCTCGGCAGGACAAGGCCACCCGATGTTATGGTTATGATTTGTGCAGTTAGACCCAGAGGAAGGCGGTTTGGACTGTTTTTATAAACACCACTCAGCAGAAGCCGATAAGAATAAATAAGGTCTTTTGACAAATTCTTTCCTCCAGAATTTCTCTTTATTCATGCAAGCTGTGTGTTTAAGTGCACTCCAGGTAATTCCACCCTGGTAATGCTTAAACCAGAGAGGATTAGCAATACAGTGTCATTCTCAAAGTGCTCCTTTGAAGTTTTCCCCCTTTTTTTTTTTTTGTTGCTTTTATCAAAGTAAAGAATTCAAGCTTTTTTGAGTTCGCATGCTCTTAAATGTGTGTGTCTAAGTTAAATGCTGTGCATTTATGCAGCAGTCAATCAAAGATAAGCACTCCAGACTGAAATGAAAACTCCCCGACCGAGCGCCTTGCCTCTGTTATGTTGGTTTCACTCGGTGGGGAATCTTGGGGGACCCTTTATCAGTGCCGAGCAGCTTTCTGGAGCCCTGCCCCCGCACACATCCCCACCCCCCACCTGTGGTTCCTCAGTTGGTCTTTTGTGTGAAGGAATGTGGGAAGGACCAACGCTGACAGAGATAAACACAGAGGGATGGTGAGGGGATGGAGGCCTCATCGGTGAACCAGCACGATACCTATTAATCCGACTCAATCCTCCACTGTGAGATGGTTGGAGTTGTAGGATACGGGGCCCAGATTGTTGCATCTCACTGATCCGAAAAGAATATCATGGTAACCCGTGGCTCCTGTGCATTCAGGAAAACTATGGAAACGTGTGGAATTTGATTTCAAGGTTTTACAGGTCTAGTAAACGATTATGGAGAAAATGGTTCTGTGGGTTCATTCTTCTACCTGCTCAGGTTTTCTGTTCAAATGCCTGAAAAGCTGTTTGAACCTCGCAGGCTTAAAACTCCATACACAATGGTCCTGACCGTTCTAACAGATGTACATCTCCTATTTTGTTTTCTTTTTGCAGAGTAAAACACACACACACAAAAAAACTTTTAATGGAGTCCCGGTAGAGACGTCAAGATGAACACGTTACCATCAATGGACCGGCATATCCAGCAGACCAACGACAGGCTGCAGTGCATCAAACAGGTGGGCATAAAGTGAAACTCCTGCTTTTCCTTTTTTTTTTTTTTTCTTTACTGCTCTTTGAAAACGGACTCCAAGTGGGCAAAAAAAAAAAAAAAAAAAAAAAGAAATCCCAGCCTTACTTTCTCCTTTCAGCACCTTATTTAGGCATCAGTGTGTCTGGGCCCCCAGCTTCAGTCATACAGATCATGTTGCAGAGGGCCACAGAGGGAGGCAACCTGCCTATGAACACAAGAGCAGACTTCAAAGCTGCATAGCGGACTCGGAGTTCGTCTCTCCTCGTTCTGTGTTCTCTGACATCATGCTGCCAGCTCCTGACGTATGCCAGCCCTCGCTGCCGTTTTGCCTAAATGCTTCCCTGACTGTCAGCTTTCAGAAGACTTCTCACAGACACTAACATATCCCAGGGCGTCCGCCTCTGCGTGTGATTAATGGTCTGTAGAGCTCATGGGCTGCTTGACTTACTGGCTGGCTGATGGCATATTTGTTTATGATACGTGGGTGTGAGCCTTTATATCTTGCAACATCTAAATGATGCCTTGTCTTGTCATAATAATAAAATAAAATAAAAATAAATGAAGAGGATAGTAATAGAGTAAAATAGCGCTTTCATTTTGAGATTAGGAGACGACACATCTCTCCTTCCGTGTTTCTGCTGAGCAGAATTGACTGATTGCCTGAGCTGGTCCAAAAGTATTCATACCCTTTAAGCAGTAGTGTATAGTTGTAAAATTGTGAGGACAAAGATAACTTGAGCTCTGTCACATTAGCTTGGGAGCAGTTTTGAATAAATGATGCAGTAACTTATCATCATCACACAATTGTACTTTGAAGCTGAAAGCGCTTCAGCTAATATGTTGTTGTCGCATGTTAAATGCTAATAAAGACAATAAACTTTTTTTTATGTGCTCCAGTTAATGATTGTTACAGTACACAGCATTATTTTTAATCAATTATAAGGGGAAAAAGAATTTCAGCTAGTTTTTGAAACATGCAACAAATTAGATTAAGGTCTAGGCTTTGACTGGGCCGTTTTAGCACACGAGTTTGCTTTGATCTAAGGTATTTATTTCATTGTCGCTCTGGGTTGCTGTGGTGCTGGAAAGTGAACTTTGGTTGTTAGTGTTTTGCTGCCTCTGCAAGGTTTTCTACAGTCCACTCATCCTCCCACCAGCTCTGAACACAGCTGAATAAAATCATTTCCACACCATGATGCTGCCAAAACAATGTTTTTCATGGGTGCGGCGTGTCTAAGATGACGGCATTGTAGATTAACTTTCCATCGCATGCAGATTTAATTTTGCTGCCTTGTGACCAGAACGTATTCCTCCACATGTTTGTCTTTGTCTCCTACACAGGTTGTGGCAAACGGCAAATGTGACTTCTTACATGGCTTTCAGTTAACGCTGGCTTTTATTGCCACTCTTCCATAAACGCCAGATTTGTGGAGCTCATGACTAATCGCTGTCCTGTCAAAACAAGTCATGTTTTGTGGTTTGTAAGAATACATTTCCAAGTGGTTTGCAGATTCATTGAAACTGTCAGCGAGATCAAATTAATTTCCTAAAATCAAGTCACCTGTCATTTTTTTTGTTGTTGCTGCTTTGATTAAGTTAATGAAAGTCAGAACTCCAGTGGAGTTTATACACACGCCAGCTCATGCTGTAAAATAAGTCATAGTAAAGCCAACTTGAAAGGCTTAGTCACTGAGCGTTGAGCTGCCAGAAGGGTGTTTCTTTGGTTTGGGGAAATCTGGCACATAGCTGAGCGGTGTGCTTTATTGCAAGTAGCCAGGTAGAAACTGTAACGTAAAGCTGCGTGAAGAGAAGGTAAATCATTTCACAGAGGGCACTCTGTCAGTTGTTTGGCTCCCTTGGCGCTGCAGTCGCCGCCGGTGGTCATTGCAGTCCCCGTTCTTATCCTTATTCGACCCCTGAGCGGCATTAACTACAGGAACAACTGTGAAACGCCCCACCCTCACCAGCTCAGAAGAGATATTTCTTTACATCATCTTCTTCCCCCCTCTCATACCAGAGCTGAGGTTGTCATTGGTGACCGCTGCATCAGGCGGAGCTGGGCTCAGATCAAGACAAACAGCCCCTGCTGTGCAAGGTCTGATTTTCCTCATGCTGGAGGCTTATACGCCTCCCATCAGGCAGAAGTAATGCCAGATATCACTCATCCAGAAGAGGCTCTTCTCCTCTCGCTCTTAATCAACAAGAGCATCTCCCGCTCTCTCTCTCTCTCACTCGCCGTTCTTGTCTTGCTATCAGTCAAACACTTTCGAGAGTCCGAACCCAACTCTTCCAAGGTCTCTCTTGAAGCCCATGATATCACTAAAGAGGGGTTTTTCTATAGGCATCCCCGTCATGTTTGCAGGGAAGGTCCTTTTTTGTCGTCAAATAGCTGCCCTTTCAGAAAACACTCACCTCCGCTGCCCTCTAAGAACAATAGTTTTACCTCCTCTGCAGGAAAACACAAAACAAGATGCTTTAGCTCCAGATAGGAATAATAAAAGCTTTCAAGTGGGCTCCAGTCTCGCCAACTGAGCAAGCCGCAGCTCCGCGCCGTTTCAGAGCTATTAACCTTCTGAGGAGTGAAGAAAGGGAGCTCAATTTTAAAAACCGCTTATTGTGTCCTGCTAGCCTCAGAAGCCCTCGAACAGTGAGAAGAAAAGACTCGACTGTTTCAGGCCTCAGTGAACAAGCGAGAGAGGCAGACAGAGAGTGAAAGAGATTAGACAACACACCAGCGGCTCACATTGAGCCTGCACCCATAGCTGCCAGGACCAAGGTTGTTTTCTTTGTGCGCAGCCAAGTCAGGCAGTGGACCTCTGGTGTGTTACACTCTGCAAACCGGCAATGAATAAGGCAAAGAGCGAGAGAGAGGGAGAGAGAAGATTGGAGGGAACGCTTCGTTTGCTGTGCGGGTCATGGAGGCAAGGGATGGGTGTTGCCAAGAGAGATTAACAAGAAACACTGGCATCATTGTTGATATGGGTGTGATCTTCTTCCCACAATGCAGCAGAGCTCCAAGTGGGCGTAGATTGGAAAGAGTCAAGGTCCTCACAGGGTTGTGCAGAAACACAAGACGGTAAATCAAGGCAGGTTGGAGGCTGCAGAACGATTAGGTTTTCAGTGGGGTTTTTTTTTCTCTTCAATTTGTACTAAACGTGAGGAAAGAAATAACACTTATTCTTTTCACTTCTAATGGGTCTATGTTGTGTTTGCACAGCACTTACAGAACCCGGCCAACTTCCACTCGGCTGCCATGGAGCTGCTCGACTGGTGTGGAGATCCCCGGGCCTTCCAGCGACCTTTCGAGCAAAGTCTCATGGGATGTCTGACGGTATGCAAACTACAATTATGGTTTTGGTCGATTTTTTTTTTTTTTTTTTTTTTTCAGGTACTTTTTAGAAGACGGCAGCAAAACAATAATTAGACGTGCATAGTTTAGTGCAAAAACAGAAGACGAGACAATGTGTCCACATCTTTTATGTTTCAATGTTTGGACTGTGTCTTTGTTTTTCTGCAAATTGCTTTAAAAGCAATTTATAAAAGGTTATCGGCAAGGCATTCTAATTATAACCAGGTATGAGATTGTCACATTAGAAGAACCTTGAATATTAAAACAATGGTTTTAAACAAATAAAAGCATGCTCAAGGACAACAACTCTAGTACCAAATCACAATATGCAGGAAATGGCTATTAAAAGCAAAAACACAATATATATATATATATATATATAATTAAGCATCGTAAGAAAACACAGAAACTGTTTCTTAATAAATTTTAACTTGGCTGTGGGAGAGACTTCCTAGGAATGGTTGCTCAGTGTTAAGTCAGTGTTAGCATCGCGAGTAATGTGGTAAATCAAAGGAAGTAGACGATGTGGATCTCAGAATCTGTGAGGGAATATCAGTGTGTCAATATACAACAGATGTGGAAGTGTAACATTATGGGGAGACTAGAAAGTAAGAAGGAGGGGATTAAAATCAATGCGGTGTTTAACAGGACGCTAATAAAGTTATTGAAGGGCAGAATATCCTCGGCAGGAGGAAGTCTGGTAATAGCCTTGGCAGCGGCATTTGTGACCAGTCGAAGTGCAAAAGGTACTAAGGGAATGGTACGAACTCATTATAATCTCTGCTGGAGAACATAATGAGATATATTATCAGATTCAAAACTCTGATTGATGGTTAACAGCACAAATTCAGTCAGGTGTGATTTTGACCAGGGTTGCATTTATACAGGTACAGTGTCTGTAAACCAGACCGGAGCTGTTCAGACACACTGTTGTTGGTAACGTAAGAGAAGGTGCACACCAGCACTATAGCTGTCGCGCTGTTCCTACAGTCTGCTTTTTGCTACATGAAAAATAGCAACATTTTCTTTTTAGGGAAAGGTTTAGCAGTCTTCTCTTAGTCAGTGTGCAGCAACAGATGGAAGAGGGTTTTCTCAACGGGCCGTACATGCTGAGAATTTCAGCCCCTGCAGCACTTTCTCTGGCATCTTGTTCTTTAAATTGGTGGAACAATATAAAGGACTTTTCTTTCTAACAACATGCACACCTTTAGTTCTACCTGAGCCCTTCCAGCAGGCATAAATATTTAACTTCAAAAAAAAAAAAAGAAGAAGGAAAAAAAAAGCCTAACTCCAACGTTATTGTTTCCAGCCAATATTCTTGTGAGAGCAAACAGATAAATGATCATTAACGTCTAAATCAAAATAAAAGCCTCTTAAAGGGTGATAAAGAGCTGTACAATGGAGCCCACTGGCAGAATCCCTCTCAGCATGGGCTCCTTCCATCAGCTAAACTGTTTCATTAGACTCTGAGAACAAACTGCTGCTTATTTGAAGAATTACTGCTAGCAACAAGCCGGAGCATTCTTAAGAGTAACTCTGCAAATCAGACGAATGCCACATGCGAGGCTGCTTGTTCTGTTTGTGATCTTCTGCATGTACAGCTCTTCCACGGTGGCACCAGAGGCAATGACAGTGACACAGCTGCTGCCGTTGCTATCAGCTTCTTATTTTCTGAGATGTAATTGTAGCTTTTTGTCTGCACATGTGCATTCTGTGTCAAGTAGGTGTGGAAAAGCCAGTGGTCGCAGACGTGCTGCGTAATTTATTTCTGTTCAAAATTGTATTTACTTGCAGTTATTTTATAGTGCATAACTTCTTGTGTTCTCTAGGTATAGATATTACATGACACAAAACACGTGGAGTTAACTACTGTTCAAAATGGACAAAGGGGCATTCTATTAAATCTGCAATATGTGACTTTTATGAAAAGTTTTGGCAGTGTAATATGAGACGGATAATTAGCGAAAAGATCGATCTCTTCCGACTTCTCCCTGAGCTCTGATTGGTTGTTTCTAGTTAGCACTGGAGGCAGAGGTGCTCATTTTTTTGCAGATAAAAAAAAACAAACAAACGAGTAAATATAGTGACAGTTTCAACAAATGTATATATAAAAAAAGTACATAAAAGTAACATACTGCACCTTTAAAGTAGCGCACATGCAATCAAATTCATAGATGAAGAAATGACTACATGAAAATTATCACATACCTAAGCCTTTGCCTTGCAGCTAAAAGGTCCTGGATGGCCTGGAGTCTCTCTGGCTGGAGTTAGCATGTTCTCATCGTGCATGTGCGGTTTCTCCCCAGCCTCTCCGGCTTCCCCTCTACATTCTGAAAACAGGGATGTTTTAGGTTAATTGGTTTCTCTAGATTGCCCTTAGGTCTGATTGTGTGCATGGCTAATTGTTCCATGTGTCTGCGTGTCCCTTTGGTGTGCTGACAGTCTGTCCAAGACGTGTCCAACCTCTTGACCTCTAACCACTAGAGATAGATACCTGCTCCCTGATGATGCTGCAAAGATGAATGGATGCTTAAACGTGCTTAAATACGCCATCAGGGTTTATTAAAAGCTCTAAAACAACTGGAACTGAAGTGAAAAAGATTGGACAAGCTCTCAAGCTTATTTTGAGAAGGTTGAGTAAATATCCCAGAGGCTGACTGAGAATTGCTGCAAATAGTGGCATCCTGGGGATCACTAAGTCTTTATCTACATGCTATCTCCAACTATCTACATGCTAACTGGTTGTTCTAACAGCGTGAAAGAAGAAAACATATATTTGCCTGGAATGATTGGAGATTCTAGGTCCCAGGACTCTGAATTATCTTGAGAATTGTGCACAGGGTGAATGATCTTTGTACCAGGCAACTGTATGAAATGAAATGAACTGGCAGTTTACAGAACTGTCTCCTCTGGACCTATCAGAGGTTATTGTCAATCAGAAGCTGACCTGAGGCAAAAATAGGATGTCCATTTCCAGCAACAAGCAGGATTAAACCACAAAGCTGTTTTCGTTTTATTTTATTTTATTTTTTCTCCAGGAAGGAGAGATAGACACAAATCTGAGCAACCCACTAACCTCTCAGCACTTATTCCAACACTGTTTTCATATTGACAGAACTATGGGCCCGCATGCACATCCTCCGAGGGAGATTAGGCTAAAAAAAAAAAAAAAAAAAAAATGGCTTATGAGGTGAAACACTGTTAAATCCATGTCGAATCTAGGCTGGCCTTCGTAGCTGGCCGCCTGCCTCGTGTAAACCGAGGGGCCAACCCACTTACGAGGGAAATCAAATGATTGACAGCAACTATTTTGACTGCTTTTCAGCAGAGGTTGCATAATAGTTTTGGCCAGATGGATTATGTTGACGTGCTGATGATGCCTAAACATGTCCAGATAAATGTATTACACTCACTGGAAGTATAAAGTTATTTATGATGGTTAATTCCTGCCTAATAAATCTAGTTACTGACACAGGTTTTATGCACTTTTTGTTGATGTATTTGCTTTGTTGTTTGTGACAAATATCGACTGGGGTTGTAAAAGGCTCATTAGATGAAAGCCAGTGTGTTGAAGTAGTTCCCCTCTGCATATGTCTATGTAATCCTATTTCACATCCCTCAGGATTTCCTGCAATATCATGTTAAAGTCTAGAGGTTTTACTTATTGTCTCTAAAATAATTGGCCTCTCCCTGAAGTTATTTCAACACAGGGCCTTGCAAAAATATTCATAACCCTTACATTTTTTTTTTACATGCAGTAAGTTATTTGTAAAGGAAAACTAAAAGCTCATATTACCTTGAACACACCATGCCCACAGTGAAACACGGTGGCGGCAGCATCATGCTCTGGGGACGTTTTATCTTAGCAACAAGAAAACAGAGTTGATTAAGTGACTGGGGATTATACAGAGATAACTACAAATGCATACCACATTTTTTATTTTTTTTGTAGAAAAGATTTCAAAATGATGCATAATTTTTCCTTTCTGTTCATCTGATCGAGTTTACAATATTTTCAGTATTTGTCAAAGCTTAAAAAATGTGAGGGAGGGAATCTAAACCTGAAAACCAACTAAAATGCGTTGATCAGAGCTGAAGGTTTATGTACAGTAAAGAAATCACTGAGGTTAAAAGAGATGGATTGCCGGGTTTTTAACACAGTCTAAAGAGACACTTCCTGATTTATGACTCCTTCTGCAGGTGGTGAGCCGCGTTGCCGCTCAGCAGGGGTTCGACTTGGACCTGGGCTACAGGTTGCTTGCTGTGTGCGCCGCCAACCGGGACAAATTCACTCCTAAGTCTGCAGGTAAAGACCCTCCAGCCAAACAAAAAAAAAAAAAAAAATGCAAGCTGATGCATGTTCATCCATCACGCCATTTTAGTACTGCTGACTTTGAAAAATAAAATTATCTCATTAAATCGCAGCTTTTAACTCGCTGTTAATTTACCAGATTATGCAGTGGGCCTATAACCATTAAGTGCTCAAAAGCAAAATAAACGCACATGTTAAAGTCCCCTGTAAATCTGAGATTTGGAAGTGTTTGATTTCTTTCCACCAACAGCAACTAAACAGACGGCACACAAAAAGCCCAGAGTATGATAATGTCACGATATTTTTAGATCCTATTAAACATTAATGTGCTATTGAGATGAGTTGTCTGAGTGGAACCCCTCAGAAAAACTGTCTACTCAACACCAGCAGGCTGTGTGGCCCTACCTGTGAGAGTGCGCTTGCGTGTGGCGTGTGAGCTGCATGCGTGCGCACTCATGTAACGGGGAAGGGAGAGCAGTAATGCTATCCTCAGACATTTATCTATCAAATCCAATTTCCTCCAATCCATACCTCCCCTCCCAGCCTCCTGTGCTTCTCCAGCAGCAGCTGGATCTTGCGCATTTGTCAGAGCGAAGCATGCCGAGGCAGAGCGGAGGAGCGAGGGGAGGGAAACAAGGAGATGGATAGCTGGAGATGTGTCGCTCGTACGTGCCGGACCCTTCACGAGGCCGCCGGCAGCCACACGAAACGCAGATAAACCTTTGCTCAGCTGGTTAGATAAGCAGGAGAGTTAAATATTTTGATTAAACGCTTTGATTTCTTTGTGATTTTTGACAAGCCAATTATCTCACACGCGCAAAACAGGAACTGCGGTGACTGAGAGTGGGGCGCTCTGTAATCTTATCCCATTATTCTCCACGCAAGCCCCATTGTTGTTGCAGCCTGCCGCTCAAAAGGCAGAAACGTATCAGCCTCGGCGTTTTTCACTCGCATTGTCCGCGATAAGTACATTTACTAAAGCTGAATATCTTCTTTCAGTTGTGGCAGACAGCATCTTGTTGGGAGGAACCCTAAGTGCTCCGACAGACGTCAGCGCACAATATTGATCGCTGTATTTCTCTGTCTGTCTGTGTTCTTGTGTCGGGATAATGTGATTGCCGTCCAGGCACGGCCCGGACTGGCTGGCTGGGCCCGGCTGACAGTCGGAATCATCTTCAGGGCTGCTGATGATTCTGGGATCTATTAGGAGGCAATGTGGAGTTTCAGGAAAAGCTGTTTATACATGCTGGACAAATGGGAGATTTAGTGTAATTATGCAGGGTCAGAGCAGGAGATATGATCCAGGCGTTCATCACATGAGGACAGCAGGCGGACTGTGAGCAAAGAGGGATCATCCGTACACGGACGTTTGTCTGGGAAACCAGACGGGATGGAGGAGAAAGTAAACGAAGCAGATTAGGTTTACGCTCATTGTTCTGTTCACAAGACATGAACGCTCACGTTTTTTTTTTCCGTCCTACATGAAACACAGATACAAATTTGCTCATACTTGTGACTTGGAAGGAGAAGGATTCATCCTAGTGGTGGGCAAAATGTGCTTAAAATTTTAGCGCAATATTTTGTTTTCCTCCTGTTATATCGATGTTTTAGGTAACTACGTCAGTGACAACATGCACAAATAGAGATGTTGTTCTTGAAAAACATTCTCATTTAAAATAGGCTTCTCCAGGATGCCACTTAATTAAAAGTGTGATTTGTATCACTTAACTGCACACAGTAACTGCATTTATTCATATTTTAGAGTTTAGTTATATTTATTGATGCTCTCAAGGGACCGACAGCGGAGAAAAAAGCAAAAATAACATTTACAACCACTGTCAGTTTTGTGTTTTTCTGATTTTTTTTTGATAAATATAAATAATATGCAATGTGATAAATGCCCACCCCTAATTCATCAATTTATGCTTCTATCATGTGCGAAATAAATAAATTTAAAAGAATTAAATTAAATTAAAAATTTTCATTACTAAAAAAATCTGGAAAATCTTGTATCCCGCCTGCTTTACTCTGTTACCCTTAAATATAGACTAAATAATTAATAAATGAGAGTTAGTGGGAAGATGAATGGACCTAAATCTGGTTGAATCCTGGAATTAAACCCACTGGAGGCTGCAAACGACCTCAAACTGACCTTTCAGTCAGACAACAGTCCTCAGTGCAAGACTTTACAAGTGATCTTACCTGATTCTTATTGTTTTTCAAATAGAATGAGGAGAGTTTGATGTCTTTGTCTTAAAAGGTTGTCAGCTATAATTGCAAGAAAATAGATCTGTATAGTGTTCAAATATAGGACTGAATACCAGTTTCAGTTATTAAATCCCCCCCCCCCAAAAAAAAACTCTTCTTTCTCCTTCACAGTTATGTGCTGCTTTGTGTCAGTAAACCTCAACTAGAAAAAAAACTAACGTTTGCGGTTGTGCTGTGAAAAAGTTGAGGAAGTATTCCTCCTCTTGCAAGACACACTATCAGTTTGTGCATTCATGGGAAGTATGGCCAATTGCGCTGCCTCAGCGTAATCTTCTGACAGTCGGCATGGCGACAGAGGCCTGCGGATCCGACACCTGAGAGCCCAGAACAGGGCCGATGAGTCTGGGGTGCTGTCTTCAGTCTCCTCGAGGAAATTATTCGACAAGGAAATATTTACTTTCGAAACATCAATCAAACCTGAAATGCGCTAAGCTGTTTTTTCAAGACAGACATGTTTAATAAAAGCCAGGCCTTCTATTGATCCTGCCAGAGAAATTGTTTTGATTCAGCAACAAACTAAAATACGACACTCAACAATGCAATCAGAGAAGAAAGAAAAGCCGTGCAAGTAAACATAAAAAATTACAACTGAAACCGAATTTAAATGTAAATTGAAATAGATACTACAGCAGTCTACAGTATACACTGGAGGAGCTTTAATACTTCTGCAGACCAAGATTAGCCCTGAGATTTGGGTCTTTTTCTGTTGATTTGGACTAAACTTTGAAGATAAGTGAAACCGAAACAGATGCAGGACAAGAAAAAATAGGCCAACGTATCAGGTGGTTGAGGAGGTGTTTGCATTTCCTTTACTAGAAAAATCAGCTTCAGAATAACAAAAACTGATCATTATTGGCTTGAAACGTCTGCTGTCAGTCTGGGCCACAAGAGAAGGTTAGCAACCAGTACAAAGGACATCTGTTTTGTGTGTCAGCTTTTTGCCATTTGTAGATTTCAGGGAACTATAAAAGGCCTGGTTCTTCTTCCCTGTGCGACCTGTCCAACCAAGTGGAGAGATTTTCAGCAACAGCAGGCTGCTGCTGATCAGCTGTCTGGAGATTGTGACCCTGCAGTGAAGCCTGGAGGATTATTGTGCTGCTCTAATCTGAAATCAGCCAGTGAAGAGACTTATCTGCTGTTAGGCAATGTAGCATTGGCACAGTTAATTCTTGGAGTAAAGGTGCTCGGCTCTAATGCTGTTTATATTCTTGTGCCCGTGGATGGAAGCTTTCGGTCTCTGATCGGTGGTTACTGAGGTTTGGGTTTGCGTCGTCATTCTGTGCTCTACAGAAGCTGTCTCTTTAAACGTCCTTCACGAATCCTTGTAAGCGTTTCGCACTCGCTAATCTGTAGTCTGTATACCAGCAGACTCGCAGCTCATTAGAGGTTTGTCATAAACGAGGTGTGCAGCTGCCCTACAAATACAACGTAACCCAACAGACTGAGCTGTTGGGATACTGTGAAGTTCAGCAGACAGCAAATCAGATTACCGCCGTAATCCCTCCAGGGTTTTGCTGTTTCCATCCTCGGTGAATATGCCAATCTGTCATCAAGCTCGTAGCCATTCTCTTTATGAAGATAAAGTCGGATTAAATGTCAAAACTGTTGCATTTTCAAATGAGTTGTATCTTGAGCTTGAATAGACACTCTCCAGGTTGCAGATAATTCGTCTTTGGAGTGATATTTATTCTCTTTTTCCTTTTTTTTTTAATGGTTCAATCAGATATAGTAGCTGCTCATTGGTTCTCTGCGTTGCTTAAAGAAATATTTATTTATTTTAAATTGCTGACCCAGTTGACTATCCTAAGTATTCTTGGCTGAGAAATTTACACAGCACTAAAACATTTGTTTCAGTATTAGTCATGTGTTGGCTTTAGCTGATGAAGAATGAAAGTTTGGTGGGAAACAACACTAAGAACAATGCTTCTTCTTTTTTTTCTTCTTCTTCTTCAGACTGCTTGCGTCCCTCCCACACGCTCGCTCACATGTGCATCACTTAGAGTTTACCTTTGCAGACAGAAGCTGTCAGAGCTCAGTCAGTGGACAGAGTGAGACCTGCTGCAGTTACATCAGGAGGACAGCCGTTCTGTCAGCAGTGACAGGAAACTTCCCGGGTGTGGCTGCAGCTGACCTTGTGTCCCCTGACCGACACACAACCCTAAAAGCAGACAAGTCAACGCAGGCACTTCCATTAAACTCTTTCAGAAGAGTGTCCTCACTTCTTCTGCTTTTAGGTGACAGCGATGTAATACTTACAGATGCCACAGTAAAACTTTCTTTTTTTTTTTTCTTTTTTTTTTTACACAAAAACATTAAACGCATTAGGGCATAGTTGTAAAGTTGATAGGAGATGTTTGGTGAGTTTTTTTCTTAAGTTTTTAAAAGTAAAGGTCTACAAAATGTTGCTTGCAACCCCTCTAGGACAAACTTTTGCTACTAGTACAGCTGCAGCTATTTTGGTGCGTTTCCCTCACAGCGATGCAGAGCCAGATTGTGGCAAACTGCTTTCAGCGATTGGTTTCTTCTTGCTCTTCCGCTGTGGAGAACGCATTTGTCGAATGCACGACTAAAAGATGTCTTGTCCAAAGTTGCTCCCACCTGAGCTGTGGCTCTCTGCAGCTCCTCCAGGGTGAACACAAACCTTTTGGCCGTTTCTCTGACCAGTGCTACCTGTCCGGGTAGACGGCCATGTGTCGGTAGGTTTGCATTTGAACCGTACTTTTTTCGATTTTCAATTCATGGATCCAGCAGAGTTCTGTGTTGCATTCAGATCTTGAGGAAATATTTCTTGTTGCACAATCCGGCTTCCTCCACAACTTTCTCCCAGACCTGTCTGGTGTTCCTTAACGCTTGTGATGTTGTTTCTTCACTGGTGTTTCCTAAGAAACGGAGGCCTTCACAGAACAGCTTTATTTATACTGCCATTGAATTACACACAGATGGAGTTTATATACTAATTGGATGACTTCTAAAGCCAATTGGTTGCACCGGATTGTGTTTAGGTGTGTGAGGGTAGATGGAGCTGATTATTTTTTTCTTATGAAAATAAAGTTGTGTCATTGGTGTTGGTCCATCATAACGCATCCCAAAAATATATTGAAGAAAAGTCAAAAAGGATGAAGAAAACTTTTCTGGAGGGAGTATATCCATTTTGATAATCTTCTCCCTGAATGATTAAGGATATAGATCCTTTATCACTGACCCAATCAACCCTACAGACTTTTATATTTAATTACTGCTGAGTAAGAGCAGTGCGCTGAATTATTAAGAAGAAACGGGAGTTATTTTTAGCATGCGGGCCTCTCCTCTGACTCTCTCTAGCGGTTGCACTTCAGATGATGAAACTCCTTCGCAATCCCAAATCCACCTTCAGAACTTTTCCTCTGGAGTTTACAGAAGTGAAGCCCGCGTGGTTGGGAGGAGGACGACGCTTTCGAGCTGATCAGGTCCTCCCGTCACTTTCTGCCTAATTGGTTCGGTTTGCACAATTGCAGGCAAATTCGTTTCTCCGCTTGAATCCCAAGCTGCTCCTCCTGCACTTCGTAATCCAAACACAGAGGACTTTGTTCTCGTACAAAACCGGATGAGCAAATCATTTAAATCCTCTTTTTGTTCTTGCTTGACTGATCCGGCACCCACACCTCAGGACTCAACTCCCCCGCCCCCAGCTCTGCCCCTCCACCCCCACGGGTGGGGGCTGCGGGGTTAGGGGGGGGGGCGGCTTTTGACACACCCTGTAAAGTTATATTTCTATGTTTGTGGGTGTTTTTCAGAGCAGCGTGGAGTATTTGTGAAAGCCATTGATGACAGAGTGTTCTGCACAAAAAGCCGCACAAACGAAAACTTCCCTCTGCTGTCACGAGGCCACTTCATTTCCCCCAACCCTCTCTCCTTCTCCTCTCCTTCTCTCTTTCTCTCTCTCTTTCTCCGCCTGCTTCTCTGCATTTAGGTGACAGCTCGGCTGTTTCTTCTTGTCGGGTTGAACTCCAATTCATTGACCTGCTTCTCCTCGTTTTCTCTCCGACATTCTGCTCACTTCTGATGTGCTTGTTAGATCCACTGATGAAGACAAAGGGGGACATGATCAGATTATATTGTCCTCCAGGCAGCCCCCCCGCCAACCCCCCACCTCCCCTCTTTCTTTCTGATAAGACAAATAAATTACTACTTGTCTGCCTCTAAATAGATTGATTTTTCTTCCTCTTCCACTTCCTCTCTTGCACTTTGCCTCCCAGCCAGCCCGCATCACAAACTAAGCTCCGCCCTTTTATGCAAGTTTGCAAACTGAGCTTGCAAGGTTTTTTTTTTTTTTTTTTTTTTTTCATTCTGATGTTCTTTGCCCTTCTTTGACAAATGGCAGTTGCAGAGGTTGTGTTATGCATGCGTGCTTCCCTGCGCAATCTTTAAAAAAAAAACAAAAAAAACAAGGAAATGGAGAGCTAGACTGAACACATCCATTACGACAAAGGTGAGAGGCACTCGAACATCTTGGCTCCTCAATCTCTTCTCCTGTTTGTCTGCGTTGGCTTGCTGTCTTTATCACTTCCTCTCATCCTCTGCTCCTCCTCGACTGTCTCCACTGCTCCCTCTGTCTTGTTTTTTTGTTCACTATTCCTTCCCTCCCTCCGTCCTTCCCACTCTTCCCCCCCCCCCCCCCCCCCCCCCTTCCCCCCCCCCCCCCCCCCCCCCGAACCCAATGTCTCGAGAGTGTGTTGGAGCCGGTAGCAGGTACAGCAGGAGCCCATTAGCGCTGAGCCTCACTCTGATTGGATAAGTTGAAGAAACTGGGAGACTGCTTCTGAATAATTGATGTATATTGTGCAGACGCCGGACAAGGGGAAGAGACGGATCAGAGAGCAAGGGTGGAGGAAAAAAAGAAAGATAGAAGAAGGAGGAGGAGTAGGAGGAGAGGGGGGGGAAGTAAGAAATAAAGAAAGAAAGAGAGAGAACAGAGTAAAGGATATGTGCGAGGGGGGAGAGTGAGAAGGTGCTGGCAGGAGGCTTGAAAGCAGCGAAAGCTTCGAGAGTTGCCACTGGCCTCTGCGGGATCGCCAGCATCTGTGACAATTGAGTCTTTTCCTCTGCACTATGGAGGAAATCAGATGAGATGTGCAGCATTGCTCAGCTTTCGGTAAGTGTGAGAGTGCATTGTTTTCTTTGCGCCGTGTCTTCACAAATGAGGCAGGATCAAAGGTGAGCGTGGGACGGACGGCTGGTTTAAGGCTAGGTTTTGTTTGCGTTGAAAACGAGTCGTAAATGAAGCAGAACCAGTTTGGTTTTCTCTTGACCGGTCAAAAAGCAGAAGCGCTCGTTTTAGACTTGAAAATCCTCCGAGAGAGTGAGAGAGAGAGAGAGACAGAGAGAGAGAGAGAGAGAGAGGCGTATGTTGGTGTTACTTTGGTTCAAAAGCACCGGCCACTCACTCACACAGAGACAGGATCAGTCCAGATCAGCTGACCACAGGTTGACCTACATGCTGTTCTGCCCTCTGGTTATTCTGTGTGGGTTTTTTGTCTTTGTGCAAGCATGCACTCTTTGCTCAGAATGCTGCTTAATTTCTGGCACTGGTAACTAGGCAGATGAAAGCTTAGCAGATTTATAAATCGGTCTTAACACATGCCTGAGCAACAACCGTTTACTTTCAAATGATCTTGCCGGACGTTTAGATTTATCTTAAAAAATATATTATTCCACACAGGTTGTGTATGCTTTCAGTAAAAATGTGTTTATCTCTTGCCTTTGTTGTCATTGGAACTTGCAGTGACATTCACATGTTGTTGGTTTTCCTGATGCCATGTAGCCCAGCTGTCAATACCTATTGCAATTTCTCAAATGAATTGTTATGAAAAGCTAATTGAAAAGTTCGGAAGGCTTTAATCCATACAATAATCAGTTATTGGGCCAAAATTAGTTAATTATAAGTAATAAGTTAACCTTAAAACATGTTTTAATTTGCTAATATCCAAATATGAACTTATCTCTTTATTCCAGCATCCCTTGAATCTCAACACAGCTTCAGTCAGGAGTTTTTATTTTCGCCACAAATAAAAACGTCTTTTTCACATCTAACACAATGAATCTCTTTGCATTATCCCAAGTCTATTTCCAACTGGTTAATTAGAGCCCTGTGATGACTCCTTCCTCAAAACTCTGTCTGCTGAGCGGAGCACTGTTCTAACTCAGTCATGAGAAACACCGGCAACTAGAACCAGATTTTTTTTTTCCATGCCTACAAACCCTGATCAGTTTGTTGTGATTTTGCTGGAATAAACGTTTCTGTTTTTATACGTTTGTAGTTTTGACAGCATACATGTCACACCATTCCTTAGATTTTTGAGTTGTACAATATTTTCCTTCATGTCATCAAATTTCAAACCCAAAGAGAGAAACCAACCCAACATCCAATCAACTGAGCCAGGAAACAAAGTACCACTTATCGTCTCTGACTGACCTGTGAGAGACCGAGATGGCAGAAATGCGAGTCAGACTCACACTGGCACGTCCTTTTGCCGTTCAGTCATGGCCGATCTGATGTTGAAACTGATGGATCAAAGATGCTTTTTAAACCTCTAATTTATTTTTATGTTTGTTAGATCTCAAAATTTGCCTTCAGATCCTTTTTTTTAATTATTTCCTGAGATGAAACTTTACACTTCAATTGGCGTCGAAAAATTTTTAAACATTAAAGTTTGTTTTTAGAAAAATTTACCTTATATTTGAAATATTAGGTTGTAGAGTGTTGGCATATTTGCTTTTATAAATTTGCTTTGATCTTTCTTTTTACTCGATTAAATAATTAAGAATCTTGTTTACGCTTACAGTTTTTTCTCAGCTGAAGTGTATTTTCTTTGAATTTTTCTTGCTTCTTTAAATGCGTGATGGCATTCCTTCATTTGCAATGAAAGAATTCATCCTTCAGACATGAAGGATGAATTCATGTCTGAAGCCTCATTATCTATCATTCATAGATAATGAGGCTGATTGTGAGACTGATTTATTGGTGTAAATGATCAAGCCCCTACCTCAATAACTACTTCCAATTTATGAAACCTTAATGAGCATGTTGGCGTTAAGAGTCCAGGCTTTGCGCTTCGTTTTATTTCTGTCCGGAGAAGATGACCCACTTCCCACTGTGGATTCTTTTTTGAAAAGCACCACTCTGCTAGAAGCCAGAGCTCGTCCGCGCTCATTACTAATAACAGAGCCTTAAAATGAGCCATGCTTTCCATTTGAACTCTCCAGTTCTGATGGAATCCTTATTGCGTGTGTCTCATGGAGGAAAACGGTTTGAATGCGTAAAAGGGCATTTGGGCTATAAAAACCAACATGGCTCTCTGCGAGCTTCTCAATCAGTGCTTAACCTTAAAACTAACAACTTAATTAGTCAAACGTCTCCCGCGTCCAACACCTCACTCTTTCATCTGACCCGTGAAGCAAACGCGATAACGCGTCGGCGCTTCCAGCGAGCCGAGCCAGCTAACTTCCTGTTAGCCTGCACAGGGTGAAAAGCCACTGAAACCATTTGCATCCTGAAGCCGACAGCCACACACTACAAACTCTTCAACCTTCCTCTTTCCCTTCCCTTCAACGCTTTGTTCGTATCACTGACTCCACGCACTGTAGTGACCTCCTCTGACAGCTCGCTGAGCACTTCCCATCAGACTGTTTAGTGACTCATTGGTGACATTTGGCGTTGGAGTGTGTGAGCGCGCCTACGTTTGTTTTTGCAGCTTGTTTCTGCCTTTTTTTTTTTTTTTTCTTCTGTGAATCATTGTCGTGCCTGGCAGCCGCCTCCTTCTTCCCACTAACAGCAAGTGGCCATATTAAGTTGTGCTACATGAGCCTGACAGTTGGGGAAGGAATGTGTAGTAGTGCTAGCTGATGGCTCGCATTGATAACGGCGAGGGAGGAGCTCGCAGACGGCTCCTGGCTACGCAGCAGGATTGATTCATATAGTCAGCAGATCTCTTTTAAGAAATGTTGAAAACTTCCTAATTTTCAACTGACATTTTTAAAGAATGAAAAGAAATCTCAGAACCTTTCTCTCTCTCTCTCTCTATCTCTCTGTCTCTCTTTCTCTCTTTTTCACTCTCACACTTTCATTGAAGCAGCAGCAGAGCGAGATGAAAGCGTCATTGTGAAAACTGAGACAAGTAGCTGTCTGGTTATAATTAAGCATGTGATATTTACTAGTTCCCCTCCAGTGGTGGGGAACTGCACGTGGCTGATAAGAGCAGTTCATTCACAGCCCGCTGTTCTCTGATGTTCCTCGCAGTCAGCGAGAGGCGCCTTTCCGCATAAGCTCATCTCCACAAAGCCCAGACGTTGAATTTGTTTGTTTACTCATTAATGCACACTTAGGTTTGCTTACTTATTTATTTATTTGTTTCTATATTAGCACACATGCTTGTGTCCTCCCAGCTGCTCATTAGCTGGATTTTTAACTATTGTTTTGAGTTGGATGTTTTCTGTCTTCTCATCGACGTGAGCGTTGGGGCTGCTGTGATGATGGCTGGGATTGTGACGTGTCACGTACAGATGGAAAAGGCTGAGCAGGACGGTCATCAAACCTCTGACACTGCAACTCCGGTCACCTGAATTTCACATCCCATTATGTCTGTCATGCCTGTAAGGTTAAAGTCATAATGCATGGGCTTAAGACATACAGTGTCTTGTGGAAATAGTCAAACCCTTTTACTCTGATTCTACTAAATAAAGTCCAACATAACAACTGCCTTCAGATATAAGTGCAGCGACTCTGTGTAGGCCTCAGCGGTTTCTTGGAGAACAGCAATGAACAAACAGAATCATTAAAAGAAAATGATCAGGTACAGGGATACAATCGTGGAGAGGCTTAAAGCTGGCGTAAGTCATAAAAGCTTTATAAATCTCATGAAGCACTATTATCCACTATCTAAAAATGGAACCAGTATGGGGTAACTGCAAAACCTACAACACATGGGCCTCCACCTAAACTGACATATCGGGCAAGGGGAGCATTAATCATAAGAGCAGCCTAGAGGGAGAGAAGCTAACTCTAAGCAGCCAAGGGGCAGCTTAAGATCCAAAGCTTAGGTGGGAAAATCTGTTGACAGAACCATTATTAGTTGTGGTTTCTTCAAACCTGGCCTTCGTGGACGAATTGGCACGAAGAAGGCCATAATGAGAGACTGTGTTTCCAGCTTTTTGCAGCCCACATGGGTGAAAGTGATGCTCAGTTCAGATGAGACAATAATTGAACCTTTCCACTTACATGAAAAACCTGCGTGGAGGAACAGTCCACATGGTCATGAGCCTTAAATTCCTTCACTGAAAGATGGTGGTGGCAGTGCCATTGATTGAGTGAGTGCGTTTTCCCTCAGCAGGGACCGGGAAGCTGGTCAGACTTTATAAGACGATGGACTCGGCTAAGGTCAGGGCGATCCTTGAAGAAAACCTGATGGAAAAAGACTTTCAGTGGTGAAGGCTTACCTTCCAGCGGGACGAACGACACCCCGATAGCTCCAACAGCTAAAGTGTGTTAGAATGAGCCGCTCAAACTTGGACGTTAACCTGCTTGATCACTTAAAATATGACTTGAAAATTGATTTTCACTTTTATTTTAGGCTTAAAATAGAAAAATAGCCCTAAAAGCTCCTAATACACGGTAGAAAAAGGTGATTCCACAAAGTGTTGACGGAGGGATGCTGAATAGAGCCCATGCTATTCACATATTGTATAAAATCCCTGGAAAGTTTAGGGGTTAGGTATTTTGTTGGCAGTGACTTACCTAGGTAGGAGGTACTTACCTAAGTACGTCACTATCCAGTCTTACTTAGGAGTTTGACATCATAGAACATAAATAAAATTAAGAAAATTAAAGTTTAAAACTTTGTTGCAAATCCTTGACTTGTAGGAACTGCTACAGTTCTGCAAGCTCCTTCCATCTCTCAACATCACCATTCTCTGTTTTCTATGATTTTGCCAGTTTTCTACCGCAGCCTGTTTCTGATGTTTTGTTTTGGGAGGCATTTTTTTTTCTTCAATTTCCCTAGACGGACCAGTGAAATCAGCTCAGATTGTTTGTAGTGATTTTGGTAAGTTGCATTTGTAGCGCTGGTTGCTTTGGTCACTTAAAAACTGGCCAACCCCAACCAAAAGTTGATATTTTCTTCATATTTTTTCTGATCTAGATGTTTTTTTTTATTCTGATATGCCTTAAATTGAAAAAAAAAATCAAAGCAACAAACAAAAAGTAACTTTGATTCTTGTACTTTTCTCTTTTACAGCAAACATCTTGAAGGTAGATAACTCATTGCAAGAACTTTTCAAAATCTCCTAAAAAAAATGTACACATCTTCACATGGAGTCTCAGCATAGGTCTCAGTAAACCAGTATACCATAAGAAGAAAATAAACAAATATTTTTGTTATTTAGCGGCTAAATGTGACTAAAATAGCCCTGCATTCGCTTTCTGGTCAGATCACACTGCATTATTGTTTGGTGTCTATGCTTCTTCTTCTTCTTCTTCTTCTTCTACCATTGACCCAATTTAAAAATCTGTAATTTGAACCCCACAGAAACCAGCACCTGCAGGAGATGTCAGAGTGATTCAGGTAGAGCTATACCCTCCCTTCTGGGCTGCAGCATCATTTATTTGGCTTTTGTGAAACCACACACACGCATCGCCGGGGAGGCGGGAATCTGCCCACTTCCCTTCATCTCCACTTGTTCTCGGTCTTTTCATTCATCATCTCCTGCTCCTCTTCCCCCCGCCCACTGTCTGGTCTCAGATCTGGTGCACCACCAGAGGCTGTGGAGGGGATACTGTCAAAATTAGTCGGATTTGAAAACAACTCTTTTTTTTTCTTTTTTTTTTTTTTCAGTTCAGATTCTCAAAAAGCAGGACAGAAAACTGTCGGGGAAAAACAAATTCCCAAAATAGCCTGTCTGTTGCAGGAGCTTTAGATTTGAAATATTCTGACTGTGAACTAGGTTTGGCTAAGTATGATTTCTGACAGAGCTGTCTCACTGCAGGGCATGTTTAGGTTGTTCCGCCTCCGAGCTGTTGAGACTAAAGCCCATTTGATATGCTTCTCTCTTAAAAGAAGTTGGCTTTTACAGAGAGGGGGCAGGAAGGGGGATATCATCGACTACATAAATGGCTTCCATTACACTTCAGCAAAAAGCATGACTTTATTATTTTTTTTAATTTATAATTCAAAGGATTTATTTTACCCGCCCCCACCCCCCCCCTCCATATTCTTCCTCTGCATAATATCTTGTGCCCACACAGTACAGGCCTACCTGCCGGTGTTTTACGGAGTTTTGCTTTTTAATATCTATCATGAATCGCTGCTTTATCATCCCACGCATTGTCTCAGAAGGCTTCTTTGTCTAGTGCTGCTTTGTTTCTCGCTCAGAAAATGTAATTTTTCCATTTAGTAATTCCTTCATTTATGTATTTGCAAAAAAGAACCTATGACAAAGCTGATGTAGACTTGAATTCATAATGTTAATTTTTTTTTTTCATTCAACCTTCGGAGTTGTGCTTCAAATTCGCCAGTGCCTGCTTTACAGACAGTGGGTCCCATTCAGCTTTAAAACATTCTGAATAGCTGAACTCATACTGTTGATGTCTTATGACTTGTGGCTCAAACAGTCTTTTCTTTTATCTTAGATTCATTTAACTTAGTTGAAGTATTTAGTTAGTGTTTTTAGTTTTAAGTGTATCATTCTGGTAAATGCTGTATTTTGAGGGATGCATACTGTAACGTATGTTATCATATTCATGATTTTATCATGTTCCTATTGGCTGTATATAGGCAAAAATAGTAGTTTGGTATTTATACAAAAAATGTAAACAAAAAAGTAATAAATAATGTAATTTAAAAAAAAAACTACTGACACTGGAATTACATAATCACTACAGCTATGCTAGAGCTTTCTAGGATATTTGTTTCAATTTTAATACATAATCATACAATGCAAAATGGAGAACAAGCACCTGCTAAATACAGGGTGGGCCATAAGTTTCCATACATAGAAAAAAATAAACATTTTACTGTATATTGGACGCCCGTTTTTATTTTTGTGGGACTCTGAAATCGCTGCACGCCTTGGACCACTCCGTGGTTGATCTGCAACATTTCCAGTTTTCTGAAACTTGCAAATAAGTTTTGCCACAGTGTCGTGTGTGTGTGATGCTCGTTCCATGTTTTCTGTTAAAGTTTCGTGCAACCATGCGACCGCTTCCCCGATCCAGCCGTCAGTATGATTTCAATTCTTCGCTCTTTTGGCAAACACATCTTCTTGGGTATCTGAAATATGAAAGAAACATACATTTTACATTCTTCTATGTATAGAAACTTGTGGCCCACCCTGTCTAATAGTAGTTTCCAAATGTGCAGATTATTACACCTTTTTTTGACATTTTGCTCTTTAAACATATAGCATCCCTATACTAGCTGGCTAATTAGTCAGGCTGTCATCTCAGGTAGAGCTTGCACCAATTGTTGCTTGGATAAATGTAGCTACATAACAGTCACACCTTTCACACATCATGTAAGCTCCATATATTCACCAATGCTGCAAAATCGAATTATCTCACTAACAACATTCCTTCATGTCAGCCTAGTCCATGCAAACGTTTCACTTACACCAGCGTGTTTGATGCTGGAAGCTGAAAGTCATACCGATGCCATGGCCTACTTTCTGATTAATTCTGCTAATAATTAAACGACAACACGGGCGCTCCCGTAAAGCATTCAAGTTTAATTTCTAAAGGGTAATTTAATAATATTAAAATGAGACAGTCGATGGAACGGCGAAACCAATATGCCTGGTCCTGCACAGTTAAACGCGTCAAGTTCCAAGTCGGACTTGGGCAACCCACATTCGAAATTTCAAAATGGAGCGCAAAAACACTTGCACATGACAGAATTTAGTGCTTTTCAAAATTAATTTGCTCAAGTGTGACGGCAACTGAACCTCAGGCAGCAATTCCAGTTTCCGCATTGCCCTAAAGAATAGTGGTGGTTTGTTCTGTTTTACTTTCAACGCCACGTCACCCTTCCTCTCCCCCCCCCCCCCCCCCCCCCCCCCCCCCCTGCC
>NW_015112723.1:451463-457527 GCF_001443285.1 Poecilia latipinna
TGCCCAAAAAATAGGGGGTGTTTTTTCTGTTTTTTTTTCCACACCCCGTCCCCCCCCCCCCCCCCCCCCCCCCCCCTGTATTTCTGTTTTCCTCTTGTTGTTTATGGGGAAATTCGAAACAACCTGGAAACATTTTCAAACAGGCAAATTTATCTGATATGCAAAGAAAGTAGTAGCCTTATGTTTATGCCAGCTGACCAGAAGTGCACCTGCAACAAGTGGGAGACTGGAATTGCTACATTGCTCCAAAACCCCAGAGAAAAACGATGACACCGTCTCATTAAAAGGACCAAAACTGAACCATTGGAAACTTTGTCATGCTTCAGTACCAGTAGTCTGAATTATTTTTAGCCTTTATTATAAGATTGACAATAAAATGTGTTCATGCTGATGAACTCACTGCTGTAGAAATCAGGTGGCAAACCAGTGATTGCAGCACCGTGTTTTATTGTTGTTGATTATCTCAGAATTAAACCATATTTCATGATTAAGCTCTTCTAATTGTGGAATAAGTGACAACACCTCCTGCTTGGTTTCATGGATGAGAATGTAACACACTGAAGTTGGTCATAAATGTTTGAGAGAAATTGACATAAATTGGATTTCATTTTCTAAAACTAGTTTTTTTTTTTTTTTTTGTAGAATTTCATCAGGTTTTACACAGCAGTTTACATCTGGGAAATATGCAAGTTATTAACACTTTTCTGTTGCTGCTTCTGCATCAGCGTAGTGTTGGTGTATGTATGCGTGCGTTTGTGTGTGTGATTATGTAGCAGATCAACATCTTTATTTTTAAAACACAATAGATGCTCATTAAGGAAGTGAGATTACCCATCGAGCAGCTTTATGTCAGAGCAGGCACATTTTAAATACATCCGGAGGGCCGTGATTTCTTCGACAAAATATTTGCACAGAAAAGGCAAATCCCCAACACATCCGCATATGTTTGTGCATGCTCAGCACCCTCACAGTTCATAGTAATTAGCATTCGGGTTCCCTTGTAAAAAAAAAAGGTCTTGTACTACCACTCTGTCATTAGTTAATGGGCCTGGCTCGCTTTCTGCGTCTCTCCCAGCTGCTCCCAGGAGGAGCGGTCGAGTTGAGTTGAGAACGCGCCAGAGCTCCGGCTATCTATCAGTCAGCTACACGACGTTAAATACAGCTTGAGTGTGAAGGACCCATATGTCCCATGTGTCATTACTGGGCATTACTCAATTAAAACTCCTCAGCTTCTAAGAAACGGAGCTTCCTGGGAGCTCCGGCTTAAGTCCTGATGTCGCTGCTGGACAGACGAGCAGAGCGCTTGTTACAGAGTCGCTCTGTTAAGGAAGCGTCTTTCAGTGTCCTGAAAAGCGCCATGAAAATTTGGTGTATTGTTATTGCTGTTAAAGGAGCTGGTGACAGCATGTTGGTGTATGGTGAAAAAGAGCTTCAGATAAACTGCAGAGACATTTTTCCACACAAAACAGTAGATAAGAGTTTAAAAGATTAGTTTTTGGCGGATCTCGTGAAACATTTTGTTGTTCTGCTAATATTTGTATTACTAAGTTCGGAGTTTACTTGATATTAGATTAACAGTATGGAGAATAAAGCCCAAAATATTCACAAATATGTTTTTAGTATTCATCTGTTTTTATTTAGATAAGTGCCCTAATGGCTCTTACTAAAGTTTAAAAACATTTTTTTTTTTTTGTTTTTTTTTAAAGAGGGCATTAACTTGCTTTTTTTTTTTTTTTGAAAGGACAGATGTGCTCGACTTTATAATAAACTTTTTGATCTTAACACATATTTTAGTTGCCTATAATCTGTAATTTTTTTTATTTTTTTACCAAAGATACCTTGACATTCTGTTGTAGAATGAGTGAGCCAAGCAAGCAGATACACTGTTCAATCCACAGTGGAGCCATGGTACCATTTACATATTTTATAATTCACCACAGTTGTGTAACTGCCACCCAACTTCCCTGTAGAGGCTGCTAAAGACAGAAACACTCATGTTAGAGTTGCTGTCGAGCGTTTCAATGCGCAGCAGCAACAAACATCCCTTCAGTTCAGGAGGATAAGCCCTCGGGGACCAATGTAGCATGTTTCTAACAAGCTTTGTGTTTCACAGTGCAGCAGCATTGTGTTTTTGTCCATAGCTCTGGAGTGTTGAAACATTTTCAAGTTGCAGCCACGCTCTGCCGGGCTGCTACCAGCTGCAGACGTCAGGTTGAAAGAAAACTGGAGTTTTATGGTCAAACTGCATGTAAAGACTTGGAAGATAATGAGAGAAAACCTTGACTTTATCCCACTTTGGTGTAAAAAAAAATAAAAATAAAAATTTGAATGGTCCTTTCTATCCTTCGGGTGTATCGTCAGCACAGTGACAGCCAAACAGAAACACAGAGATACACATAAAGATGAGCAATAATAATAATAAAAAGATTGTACAGTAAGGTCAAATATACAGCCAGAAACACGATGCAGTTATGAGAAATAACATAAGCAGATTGTAGGAAATCTATTATTCATAACAGGTTGCGGCTTATTGATCTTGTCTGTGGCAGAATTCATTTAAAAGCACAAAAAAGCGAGTTGTTGATTTTCACGAGCTTTCGAGTATATGTTTTATGTTAAACTAAATACAAATTCAATATGATTCTAGCAACGGCTAACATTGCAACCAACAACAAACGTGACCTACAACACTGTCAATGGAAATTTCATTGTATGTTTCAAATGTAACTTAAATTATGTTGACTTAAAGTCCAGCTGTTATCTCAAACCAAGCACGCTACTTTAAGTACTGTACAAATAAACACTAAACAAAGAAAGGAACATGTGTTGTTTAAAACTCTACAGCTGAAATTTCTTCTGTGAGCTAGTTTCTCTTTCTTTACCGGAGTTATGACACTTATGAACAAACTGAATCTACTGATCCGCTTTATATGCACACAGAAGCTCCTCCTTTGCTGTTCTGCTAAGTGAGACAGAGAACAGGCACAAGGGGGGAGCACAGCAGAATACACACGTCATACTTATTTAATATGAACGCATTGCAGCGTCCTCTTGTTCCTTATCTGGACCAGGAGAAGGTGCTTTATTTCAAGTGAGTGACTGGCATCTCAAAAAGACACAGTGATGAATTTTGCTTTGAAATGTCGTCCACCATTTTTTTTTTTAAAGTTAAATCAAATTAGGAGGTTTTATGCAAAACGGTGGTCTCTTCTCTAACAGAACGAACCCACACATCCTTTTTTTCAATGGTTGGTGGAAATTGCTTAATGTCTAAATCCACCATTTGGGTTAAAAGAATAACCTAAAATTGATTTATTTTATTTACTTATTTATTTTTCATTCATGTAATTTATTCTTCTTATGTTTGTCGATTTCTCCAGTGAAGCTCCATATGAGTGTGGTTGTGGGGGGAATAGGCTTTAACAGAAAGCCAGTGAGCAGTTAACCTTGACTCATCTTCATCAGGCTGCTGTTAGCGTCTTCATTATAAAGTGTGCAATTAAACTGTAAAGACTTCAGTGTAAATGAAATCGGAATAAGTGAAAAGATGAAAGAGAGGCGTAATTAGACGGAGACCTTGGCTTTTTCATTCCCGTTTTTGTTGGCTGATTGTCTCCGCTCTTGGCATCAGGTGCTTTGTCTTTTCTGCCGACGACATTAACAAACTTTTTAATGAGGAAGATTTCAGAAAGACGACTTCATACTGGTGGTATTTAAAGTTGTTTTTAGTAAATAAAAGAGACAAACTGTAAAGAGGTGGCGACGTAGTCTCAGACTTTGATGGTGTTTTCAAGGGGGGCTTGTCACAAACAAAAGGACTGTGAGGTCAGATAAAGGTTACATGAACAAACTCGTTAGAATATTCCACAGCGTCCAGACTCAACATTCCTGTGATTGACTGCACGCGGATTCTGCAATTTGCTTCTATTCTGATTTGGCTAACACTTTTCAGTCGTCTCCACCTGTATTTTAAAGTGATTTTGCCACTCGTTCTCAGAGTTTGGTTTCTGAATGGTGGGTTGCTCGTTAAAGAGACAGTCGCACAGTGTGGAGATGGTGATTTAGTGTGGAGATAAGCTCAGTTTAATGGCAGGGTGGAATAATTCCACTCTAACAAGGAGGCTTGGCTCTCTCCACCCTACAGAATGAATCACGGCTGCTTCTCTTCTTTGCGCTTTATTCTTTCTATTTTTATATCGAGAGTAAGCAGTCGGTTGTCCGACAAACCATTCATCTTTCAGGGGGGAAAAAAGTATAAATATTTTGTTAATATGCTATATATTACATGTAAACAGTTAAAGAATGAATGAATTTTGTTTATTTCATAGCATTTTGTCTGAGGTGATAAAAATGAAACTTAAATGGACCACAAAGATAGATTAAAAAGGTATTGTAAAAAAAAAGTAAAATTAGCACGAATGCCTAAGGAAGAAATGTCTCGCCTTCTTGCTGAGGCAGTCTGATTACACCTGGGAGATCTGAGAAGATGCTTCTTGGCGTAGAGTGGCAGTGCTGAACACAGGAAGTGAAGGACAGTGGAGATATCACTTTTTCTTACTTCCTACATTGATCTTATCTGTAACCCCAGTCGCTCTGTCTCTCTCTTCGGCTCTCGCGCCACATTTCTGCCTCTCGCTACAGAGAGAGAGAGAGAGAGAGAGAGCGCGCCAGGAGGTCCCTTTTGTATTGCAGATTGATTTCACACTGCAGGTAGATATGATGGCATAGAGAAAATATAAAAGCGGCAGATAATCCGAGTCAGTTGTGCTGCATTAGGCTGCCCTCTGGAGGCTTTGGAAGCAAGCGTGCATTTTTAGTGCAGCGTTGACACGGCAGGCCAGCTCACAGCCGGGCTTCTGTGAGTTTATTTTAAAATAGAAACGCAATAAAGCCTTTATTTAGCCAGGAAGCAGATGATGAGAGAATTCCTTCCAATTAAAAGCATAAACGTAAAATGAAGCAGTTTCATTGAAAAAAATAAAAGATAAAATAAGGAAGTAAAAAAAAAACACACACACACAGAAACACTGCAATTATATAAGTTTATAGAAATATTAGAATCCAAACAATCTAAAATGCAATGAAATTACTTCCTAATAAAAGGCCAATTGAAACAGTTGCTTGTTTCTTTCATTTTACAGAGATCTTCAAAAACAACATGTCTTAAAGGGGACATATCCTACAAAATCCACTTTTTTAGCCCTCAAATAAATCTTTTTTGTGTACTTTGAGTATGTAGGAGTGCTGTGTAGATATCTTATGCTTTCATGTTACATTTTAGTCGTTTTTATTTAAATTTGTTTTCCTGCATTGTAGGTAGTTTGTATGGATGAAGTAATAGCAAAACTGCGATGCATTCATTTGAATGCGTGGTTCTGCAGGTTTGTCGCCTTCATTCTCCTGCTCTGGGTCAGAATCCGACTCTAACATGTAACGTTGGACGGTCAAGTTTTCTGTTGTTGACATCTTTAATCAACAACATAAATAAAACGTTTCTCTGCTATCGAACAAACAGGGTGGAGTGGAACACGCTGCGACATGAAGCAGGCGGGGCTTGAAATGCCTCATTCACATTTAAAAAGGCAAAACGAGTTGCTCTAAAACTTGCAGATCTCCTTTATGCTTCTCTGCGTAAAGGAGAAGCATTACAGTTCTTCTTGATATATAAACCGCAAGTGAATGATTTGTATGTGAAAAGGAAGGATTTAAAAGCACAATATGTCCACTTTAAAATTTAAAAGCTTTCAGAATTTCAAAAATGTGGAGCAAAAGAAAAAGCTGTTTTTCCAAACTTTGTTTTCATTCTTGGTATAAAAAAATACCAAGAACATGACCAGTTTAAAACCACGCATATACACAATACATGCAACAATATTCTAACACAGACAGAAGGGAGTTGAACAAGTTTTTTGTTGTGGCTGCAAATGGGTAAAAAAAAAAAAAACATTTTCATACAATATTTAAAAAAAACCCATATATTCTCATTCATTTTAACAAATCATCTTTGTTAGATTTAAAGAATAATTTTTATTTAGATCAGTGTTTCTCAACCTTTTTTGGGCCA
>NW_015112723.1:462525-466666 GCF_001443285.1 Poecilia latipinna
CCCCCTTTTGTAAAAATGTCCGCCAGCGCCCCCTGCCGTACTCTGAACGCCCCCTGGGGGGCGGTACCGCCCACGTTGAGAACCGCTAATTTAGATAGATTGCTAAGATTTATATGAAGTGAGCTTCACTGTGTTTATGTGATCTTTTGTGACAGTAGACGGATCATCTGTCTCAGCATAAAAAAGAAATCAGCTGAATGTATTAGTCTCTGAGTTGAGAACCTGTTGGAACAAAGATTCGTTTCAGGAGCGGCTCTACTCCGGACCCTTCACAAATTACCAAATGACCAAATTACAGAATTAAAACAATGGGGGGAAAATAGAGCTTTGTGCAGTGTTGGGATTGGGAACTAAAATCGATTCCTGTAGTTAACCTTAAATATAATAATCGGAGCCGATGTCTTGTTCCGTAAGCATGCAGAGTTGACTAACGTGTTTATATCATATGTGTGTTCTTTTCACGCAGCTCTGCTGTCGTCGTGGTGTGAGGAGCTGGGCCGTCTCCTCCTGCTGCGTCATCAGAAGAACAGGCAGAACGAACCACAGGGAAAAGTTCCCATGCAGCCCAGCATGACCAACATGAAGCCTGGCCTCACACACAGGTCAGTCACATTTGTGAGAATGTGTTTCTGTCAAAAGAACAAAGGAGAATGGTTAATAAGAACAAAAAAGGAGAAAAAAAGTTGACACCAAGACATTCTATCAACTATGAAGTAAAGGAAAAAAAAAAAAAATCCTGTTGTTCTGCCAAGAGCCAGAATCACCAAGGAAGGAGCAAGAGGGGATTTATTTGGGGTGGAGAGGCAAACCAGCATTGATGTGAAGTAATATTTTTGAGGAACATTGTGTGCTCTTGCTTTTCTTTTCCTCTAAGAGAAAATCCTGGAATTAGCTAAGAGTGCTGTTTGCCTCCGCCGAGGATCTTTGGGGGAATATTGTGCCTTTTATGAGGAAATATTGAACATGTCGTCCATTCCAAGAACTAACCTCGGAGAGAAAACAAACTGCTTTCCAAAAACAGCATTTCCCTCCCCTCCGCACAGACCACTTGTCTCTACCCAAGAGACTTCAGTTTATTTATTCGATGTACCAGACTCTCTTATTTGTTTTATTCAAAATTACTTAAATTCCTGCTCACTTCTTCTTATTTGTGTCAAGGATTTTGTTCCCCAGCTGTAAGAATTGCTCGTATTTGGTTCCTTTTCTGTGTCTAATAAATGAAAGATTTTTATTCTCCATTATTTGGTATGCTATCTTGCCTCAAAACGCCACAATAATAATGTTTTTATCTGTTTTCCAGTGATGGATCATTTCCGTATGACTCTGTACCCTGGCAACAGAACACCAACCAGCCCCCAGGGTCGCTGTCCGTGGTTACAACAGTGTGGGGTGTGACTAATACGTCACAAAGTCAGGTATCCATCCATATCAAAACAGCCTCTCTCTGTTTTTTTCTCTTTTTTTGTGCGTGTGTGTCTTGTTCTGCAGACTTGAGCTATAAATTCACTCTTTTATAAGCATGATTTTTGTGAAACCAGTGAGCTTCTGTTTGTAGGTGCTGTGTAATCCTATGGCGAACAGCAACAACCACATGAATCCCGGGGGAAACCACATGGGATCGGGTATGTCGGCCAGCGCAGCAGGGCTCAGTTCGCCTCAGTTCAGCGCTCAGCAGCAGCAGTTCCCAAGCAAAGGAGGATCCGGCCAGTCGTACATGCAGCAGGGCATGTACGGCAGGCCCGGCTACCCCGGTGGTCCTGGGGGGTACAGTGGAAGGTGAGACACTCAATCAAGCCAATATTTATTTGGCAGCGGGTCAGAGGCCAAGGCTACTATTAGCAGGATGTAATTGTGTTTGTGGTTTGATTGGAAGAGAAAGATTTGTATGTTTAATTTAACACGCCTTTCATGTCTACTTGCTAAAACCGTGTTTCTCTGAGGGGCTTTAGTGAGTGGCAGGGGGGGCATTTCTAGGGGTGCGCAGATTGATAGCCTCAACTTCCTTTGGGTGATTGACAATACTTACTTGTGAAACCGATCTTGTCCACTGATTGGTGGACAACAGAGCGAGAATAACATGCATTAAAACAAAATTTACCACAAAAAAAAAAAAACCTCAGGTATCCTTGCCTGCTTTGCAGGTTTTGCAACTGTTTTTCTGTGCACTGTGTGTCTGCTGGTGGGGGGGGGCCCATGCGTAACTAAGCTAAAACTCATTCTGTACTCAGATCTCCACACTGTCATAGAGCATCAATACAACTGAAGCTGAAGTAGATTTGTAGGGAGCCTGACTAGAGCTGTGAAAAGTGAGGTCAGGTGTTAATACTCAAACAGAAAACTGATTCAACTTTATCATAACAATTGATTTGTTTATTTATTTATTTATTTAGTTACTCTGGTGGCCCGAGCGCCCCTCCTGGCGGTATGGGAATGACGACACACACACGCCCCTCTGGTGACTTCACTCCCCCTGCTGCCGCAGCTGCTGCTGCAGCCGTAGCTGCAGCTGCTGCCACGGCCACGGCCACTGCGACTGCCACCGTGGCGGCTCTGCAGGAAACGCAAAATAAAGAGATGAACCAGTACGGACAGGTACAGAACCCGCCTGAGAACATCTGTCCATCTGCCTGCTTGTCACCCAAATAAAGTCTGTTTAACACTTAAACCTTTTATTACCCGCCAGATGTGCCCGTCGTTCCAGATGGGCCCCGCACCAGCCTACAACAGCCAGTTCATGAACCAGCCGGGCCCCCGAGGGCCTCCTGGAGGTATGAACCCAGCCGCCATGGGCTCAGGCATGAACAACCCCAACATGAGTGGCCCTCCAATGGGCATGAGCCAGGCTCGAACACCGGGCATGGGGCCTTTTGGAGGTCCCAGTCAGAGGATGCCTCAGCAGGGTTACCCTGGTGGGCCCCGACAAGGCATGCCCATGCAGGGGATGAAGAGGCCGTATCCCGGGGAGGTCAGTGAAACGTTCGAGCAACTGCACCACTTTCAGAATATCGCCACCTGTTGTTTCCAACTTGAATGTCTTTGACTTTCCTTACCCAGGGGAGTTACGGGGGTCAGCAGTACGGGCCAAACAGCCAGTTCCAGCCTCAGCAGGGACAGTACCCCTCAAATGCCTCCAGGCCGCTGCCTTCCCCCAACTACCCCAGCCAGCGGATGCCAGTGCAGCAGGGTCAAGGACAGTACCCCCCTGGCATGCCCATGAGCCAGTACTACAAGGTCAGCTTTCCCACATCAGCTTTACTTTCCACACTTCCTGCCACAGTTGGCGTCAAACTATTTTGTAGCTGCCTGGGAACTTTAACAATCGTTGGTTTTTATTTACGCCCACAGCAAGAACCATTCAATGGTCAGAACACTAGCTTCACTGGAGGCGGATACTCCTATAACCCAGGCAGTGGGGTGTGTTTTAACTTCCTTCTTTCAGACCATTCAATTTCAGCTGTGCCCTGAACAAATTATTTTACTTCGTGTAATTTTACTTTTATTATTGCACTTTTCCTGTCTGTCGCAGCCCCCCAGGCCTGGTAACTACCCACACTCTCCAGTCCCTGGAAACCCAACTCCTCCCATGACCCCAGGAAGCAGTATTCCTCCTTATCTGTCGCCAAACCAGGACGTGAAACCCCCCTTTCCACCCGACATGAAGCCAAATATGACAGCACTTCCGCCCCCTCCGGGTGAGTTAGGCAGCAGGTCTAAAACAAAGGGGTTCACATATTATGAGTATTTATTTATTTTGTCCCTGCTAGTTTTTTACATGCAAGGATTAAAAGAGTGTTTCTCCATTTTAGGCAACCCAAACGAGGAGCTGCGGCTGACCTTCCCAGTCAGGGACGGGGTGGTGCTGGAACCGTTCCGCCTGGAGCACAACCTGGCTGTCAGCAACCACGTCTTCCATCTGCGACCCTCCGTCCACCAGACACTCATGTGGAGGTACGTTTAAACACGGCCGTGTTACAGAAACTAGTCATGAGCTTAGTGCACTTCACCTGTATAAAGTGTGTGTTTCTTCCTAACCTTTTCACATTTTTGTTACCTAAAAGTTTCATGTATTGCTGTGGATTTTTTTTTTTTTTTTTTTTTTTTATTTAAACAAAATGAAGTGAAAAATTGGGGGAAAAAAAAA
>NW_015112723.1:469858-478581 GCF_001443285.1 Poecilia latipinna
TTGTGTTTCTCCCTACCCTTTTTACATTTTTTTTCCCCAAAAGTTTTTTTATTTGCTGGTGGTTTTTTTTTTTTTTTTTTTTTTTAGACTAACACAATGTAGTGCATAACTGGTGAGCAAATGAAAAAGGGTGTATAGTTTTTCAACAGTTTTTACTGAAAAGAAAATATATAAAAACTCTATTGCACTTTTATGTTTAACCTTTGACATGACCAAAATTCATCTTGTTACGCTTCAACTACTTTGTGTCAGTCTGTCACTGCAGTGACGTTTATGGTTGTAAACTCCCAAAATGTAAAAAAAATAAATAAATAAAAGTTAAATGATTCTTAATGCATTATCAAGTTATCCATCATACGCTATTCATAGCTGTTATGTTATTGCTCCTCTTGCAGGTCAGACCTTGAACTCCAGTTTAAGTGCTACCATCACGAAGACAGACAAATGAACACCAACTGGCCGGCCTCGGTCCAGGTCAGCGTGAACGCCACGCCGCTCACCATCGAGAGAGGCGACAACAAAACCTCCCACAAGCCACTGCACCTGAAGCACGTCTGCCAGCCGGGGAGGAACACCATCCAGATCACGGTCACCGCCTGCTGCTGTGTGAGTGTTCACGGCGAGCACAACCAGATGGATTCCTTTCCATTCAGCAAAAACGTCGGTGTGCTACACAAGAAGAAGCAGGTGGCTAACTCTGTCTCTTGTTGCGTTTCAGTCCCACCTGTTTGTGCTGCAGCTGGTCCACAGGCCATCTGTGCGCTCCGTCCTCCAGGGGCTCCTGAAGAAGAGGCTTCTTCCTGCAGAGCACTGCATCACCAAGAGTATGACTCATTACTGCAGCTTGGATCTCTTTATGTTCATTTTCTAAAACAGCCGTCAACAATCACCCGCCACTGTCCGCAAAACCAAATTTCCCTCTGAAACTCGTCCGCAGTTAAGAGGAACTTCAGCAGCGTAGCGGCGTCGGCGGGCAACACCACTCTCAACGGAGAGGACGGCGTGGAGCAGACGGCCATCAAAGTGTCGCTAAAATGTCCCATTACCTTTCGACGCATCCAGCTGCCCGCGCGGGGCCACGACTGCAAACACGTGCAGGTTTGTTTTTACCCCGGAAAGCAGATGAAAACAATGACAGAAAGGTTTTTCTAACAGCTGCTTGTCGCCCTCTTCAGTGCTTCGATTTGGAGTCCTACTTGCAGCTCAACTGTGAGAGAGGGACATGGAGGTGTCCTGTGTGCAAGTAGGTGAAAGTCTGGTCTTTTCTGAAAGTAAAACTTGGAGTTATTGAGAATTACTCTAATAGTTGGTTGTTTTTTTTCCTCCCTAGTAAAACAGCATTATTAGAAGGTCTGGAGGTTGACCAGTATATGTGGGGTATTCTTAATGCCATCCAAAAGTAAGTTTCTCTTCTTAAATGGTTAATTATCCTTCATTTAATCATGTGTGTCTCAAACCAACACGGTCTGCTGTCTCTTCCAACAGTTCAGACTTTGAAGAGGTCACTATAGACCCCACATGTAGCTGGAGGCCAGTTCCCATCAAGTCTGAGCTGCACATCAAGGAGGATCCAGACGGACCCCTGGCCAAGCGCTTTAAGACTATGAGTCCAAGTCAGATGACCATGCCCAACGTGATGGACATGATCGCTCAGCTGGGGCCCGGTCCAGGACACGGACCGGGACCCGGGCAGGGGCCAGGTCCGGGTCCAAGTTCCTACCCCCACCATCCTGGACAGCATCCCAGCGGAAACGGAGATTACCCCGGAGCAGGTACCAAGAAGCAGTCAGGGGGGCAAAGGTTTATTCGGAGTGGAAAATGACTGTTTTCATTTCCACACTTTATTCCATCATCCATCGTCTGCATGTTGTGTACGTCTGTCATGGATCCCTCCGTCTTCTGCTCTGTCACCTGTCTGTCAATCCATCTTCACATTCCTTCTGCTGTTCCTCCCACATCCGTCCATATCAGTGGTAAATTCATAATGACTTTTTTTATGTCTGCTTAAACAAAATGAATCTAAACTGGGTCAGGAACTCTTATCATTTTGAGTCTGGAAAAGTATGAAGTTAAAGTCTTAAAAATACAGCAGAACCCTGTTTTTTTTTTCTTTTTTTTTTTTTTTTTTTCATTTTGTCTTCAGCTGAAATGACATATGTGTCTCCTGTGTTTTAAACAAACGAACAGCCAGAAGGAAAAACCGCTTTAATTTGTTTCTTCTCTGATACTTGTTTCTCTGCAGTAATAAAGTAAAAATTGTTACACATTCTGTTTTTGGGGTTGGGGGGGTTAAGCCCTCAGGCACTTGTTCTCTGTTACAAACAAGCTTTTTCTCTTACTTTTTTTTCCCTGAAGGCAACAGCTACCACAATCAAGGTAGCTTTGACTTCCCTAACGGGAACCCATCCGCTGGCGGTGGCATTGGAGGAGGAGGAGGAGGAGGAGGAGGAGGAGGTCCTCCCATGAATGATTTCATCCACGGCCCACAGCTCTCCCATCCCCCTGACGGACCCGGTGGTCTTCTCCCCCATGACAAGCCGCTTAGCCACGGCATGAACGATACAGTGAGTACATCGCTATAACTTGTGACAAAAGAGATTGTTGCACTCGAGTCCTGAAATAAGCAATGCCTCGAAAGAGTAGCTTGACATTTTTGCCATGTTACAACCGAAAACTCATAAATTAATAGGATTTTATGTACATATTTATGACTTGTTGAGTCACTTTGTTTAAAGCACATTAGCTGCAAGAACAGCTGAAAGCCATCCCTGCTACTGCTGAAGAAAAGCAGCAATAACCCATCACTGTATGATTATTTTCCTGGAGAACTTAAATAAAGCGGAGTGTAGACTTATGCAGGCCGCACTTTTCAGATTTTGCTCAGTTAAAAAAAATAAAAAATTGTAGAACAATTTTTTATCTAATTTTCTTTCCACCTCACAAATATGCACTATTTTGTGACACCCATTCTCGTAAAATTCAAGTAAAATTAGCAGTTATAACGTGACAAAATAAGAAATAGAAAAGTGTCAGGGTTATAAATCCTGCTGTCGTATCCTGTAAATCCATCTTTGTGTCACATTTTATGAGAAGAAACTCTGCAGATGTCATGCTAAAATGAAACCACAGTCTTGTTATCTGAGCAAGGTGCAGCCTGTCCCTGTAAGCCAGCATGTGTGCTCAGTCATGCTCACATGCTCATGCTTCCATCTTAAAGGCCTGCTCCACATTATTCATGCTCATTTAGTCTCCCCTCCTCCTCCCGCCTTAACACGTTATCCTCCTCCTACTCCCCTGTGTCTTCCGATCTTGTACCTTATCCTTCCTTTTCACTCTCTGGCTTTCTGTTTGCATTTCGCACCTGCAGATGTCCCATTCAGATCAGTCCCATAACTCCATGCAGCCGAGCATGCATGCGTCCCCGCACCCTGGCAGCCAATCAGGGCCGCCCTTGCATCACAGCGGCCAGTCAGGGCAGCCCCTGCATCACAGCGCCCAATCATCACAGCCGCCTCGCCAGTCGCAGCCTCAGCCGCAGCAGCAGCCGCAGCCGCAGCAGCAGCACCCTGGCCAGAACAGCCATCCCCACGGCGACCTGAGCTTTAACCCCTCCTCAGACACACAGATGGCTCAGGGAGCTCAGGACATGCCCGAACCCTCCCTGGATGTAAGTGAGCCTTGCTCTGGGTGCTGTAAGCTACCTGTTTAACAGCTAACAATGTCTGCTACAGCTGCTCTCATCTCTCTTTGCTGTCTGCTTTGATTACCACAAATCGCTTGTGAAGACAACTCAACTGAAACTAGATATCGAAGGCGACTTGCCGTCACTGATTTATTTTATTTATCTTTTTTCCCGCTTTCCCGTCTCAGCTGCTTCCAGAGCTAGCCAACCCGGAAGAGTTACTCTCCTACCTGGACCCCCCCGACCTTCCCTCCAACAGCAACGACGACCTACTCTCCCTCTTTGAGAACAACTAGCCCCTCCTCGCCCTCTTCCTGTGAACACTTGGAGCAGCTACCTGTTTTCACGCACACGGACTTGCTCGAACTGTTTCCGTGTTGAAGACGGGCGTGCGGCGCAGGAGCGCAGCTGTGAAGGAAGCGGGACGTCAACACTCGATCCCTGCACTCCCCCCCCCCCACCTTTTTACTCAGCTTGTGTAAAGATTCCACACACCAGTTCCACCTCCTCTGGCTGCACCATTCGTAGCCATGTTGGTGGGCATTAAATTGATATAAAAATATTTATATATTATATACACATACATTATATGTGTATATGAGCATATATATATATACATATATATATATGTGACTTTTCAACTGAAAACTGTGCAGCTATAATCATATATGACAACACGGAGGAGACAGAAGCCTTGTGTTGTTTGTGTTGTAGCTTTCTTTTCTTTTACATTTATTATATATATATATATATATATATATATATATATATATATATATATATATATATATATATATATATATAATCCTCTTGACACAAGAGGAGTCAGAGGGAAAGCCATTGTGTTGTAAAAGTGTCTTTTTGAACCCAAACTAAATTTGTTCTTCCAAATCTTCCACACACACAACCCCAGACTTCCCAGTATGTGTGTGTGACAGCTGAGTAACTCTTCTGACTCAGAGCACTGATATCTGTGTCTGCGGAGGAAGTGAGCGCATGTTGTGCAGCGTTGCATGTTTGTCTGTATGCAGGTGCATGTCAATAAATTAGGATATCATTGAAAGGTTAATTTATTACATTTTCCTAATTGAATTAAAATAGGGAAGCTCAATTCGACTTATACCATTTATTAGCTTCTGGCTGTTATTGACAACACAGGGCAATTTCATTTGCGGCGAATTATAAAACAAAATTCGAATGTGGAACAAAATCACATGTACCTATGTTTGACCCAGTCCAGTTACTAGCATAAAAGTGAAAAAAATAAACAGACCTTTTGTTAAAAGTAATGTTATCTATGTTTAAATGTGGTTCTGAAATACCACAAAAGTAGCAAGCTATGCTAGGATTATCCTACAAGTTCTTTCTTGATTTCTTTTCTTGATTTTGTGCTGACCAAAGCAAAAGCGTTTATCTCATAAAGAAATGCATAAACATCTCACATTACATGGAAGCATTAAACTCTGAGTAAAATATTTCAAACGTTTTGTGTTAATTTTGATGATCATGTCCTACTGGTGAATGAAAACCCAGAATTCAGAATCTTAGAAAATTAGAATGTTACATGAAACTAGCAAAACTTGTTTTTTGTAAATGTAGACATTTTATATTATGGCCTACACAATAATAGGGAGAACTGCTTATTTGACACCATCAACAATGAAGGTAAGTGTGATCATAGTACCACTGCACTTGATTGGCCAGGAAACTCACGTCATCAAACGGTGCGCTTCACAGGAAGATGAGAGAGAGAAGAGTCATCAATGCAGATGCAACCTGCGTTTTCTCAGCACTGTCATTCTCACGAATGCAGTAATTCATGCAACAACAACAAAAAAAAAAAAAACCCAACAAAGCATCGAGAGCACACCGTACATTACATAAACATATTTTTAATTTATATCATATAATATCATAATTTTCTCTGACAGTGTTGTGTAGCCTTTCATCAACTGTAAGTCATCATTATCAAAATGAACAGAAATACATGTGAGAATCACATTAGTTTGTGTACTGAATTTACACAGTGAGTTTCACTTTTAGCATTACTGAAACAAATCCACTTTTTGATGGTTTTCTGATTCATTGAGATGCACTTGAACACGTCCAGTTTTTTTTTTTTTTTTTTTTTTTTCTTCTTCGCTTATGAGTTCATGTGAAAGGCAGAGAGCAGGAGGAAAAAAGCAGCAGCCCAAAAGCAGAAGAGCGATCGTGGCGTTGTTGTACCCCGCGCCCCCCGTGATGATTTCCCCTCCCTAGTCAAGTTTTGCACCGTTTCCATCACAAGTGCACGTGTGCTAACACACCCCTTGTTGTCTTCGTCCGGCCCAAACGTGCTCAAGCGATCGTGTCTTCATTCGTGGGGCTTCATTTTAAATCTCATGGTTTTAATTCCTCCTTGCTGTCCTTGTTCACGTTTGATCGTCACCGCTCATTGTAATTAATCCGATCCGACCTTTTTAAATCGCTGTGTTGTAAAGGAAAACAAAGACGTGTAGGTGTACATGATTTCCTTTTGTCATGTTTTTACCTTTGAATGGCATACTTTTAGGTAAAAAAAATAAATAAATAAATAAATAAATAAATAAATACAACCATTGTGCATGATGATCCAGCAGACTTGTCGTGTGTATTATATCCCCTTGTGACTGTACAGTGCTGTACCTAAAACTATTAGTGGCTACGTCATGGTACTGTGTGTCTGTCCAGGCCTGCACATGCTCACACACACACACACACACACATACACAATCCCTGATAACAACCTAATATTGTAAGAAATCTATCCCTATGCACTGTCACTGGCCTTGTACTGAGTGTATTGTGTATTTTAACCCCCAAACCTGTTACAACGCATCAGCAGAAAGAATATTTAAAACTATCCTGCAGACTATTCTGAGGTATTTTTCTTATTTTTATATTCTATATGTATGTGAAATCAGATCAGCTTTAACTGAGCTCCGTGTTTCTTTCTACAGGATTGTTAATGCAGCTTCAAGGTCCAAATTTATCCAGAAAAAAAAAAAAAAAATTTCTTTACTGTCGTAACACGCGAACTCGTCCTCTTTATTTAAAGTGAGAATGTGCAAAACGACACCTGATAACGAGCGTTTTATCTCCACACTTAGCAGAATTTGTGTGTTTTCGTCATATTTTCTATTGTTTTAAATTATTCTTGTCCAATGTCTTCTTTTTTTTTTTTGTTTGTCTTTTTACAACCAGTCTGATTTGGTTTATGCAGTTGTAATGCAGTTAAAAAACAACAACAACAAAAAAAAACAATTTGAAGCTTCCCAATTTCAGTTCAGATCACCTTGCAGAATCAAATTGTGTTTTAAGACGATGCACTGCCGCTTTGGGAGATTTTACACCCCCTGCACAGTGTGTGATGATACATATAAGCTCTCACAGAAACATGTCTTGTAAATTTTGCGATCCGATTTGTATTTTCTGATGGCGGATGTTGAAAATGAAGCAGAGGGATCTCAAAGAGAGGATGACTGATATTGTAAAATGAACTCTGAGGAGGATTCTCCTTACAGGGGGGATTTTTTGGGGCGGGGTTTGGGGATGTAAGGGATATTTGTACATAATGTAAATGACAAAATAGAGACACATTAACAGAAATGTATTCATTTTTCTCCAGTGGGAGTGTGCATAGTGTATTTAGAATTTGTAAAGCTTGCATCCTCCTGTCAGATGTTGCATTGGGAAAACCAGTCTGTGTTTGATTGCCTCTGTGCAGACCTCTCTAACCACGCCTGTTCAATGTAAGATACTTAATGCCACCTTCCTCACGGGATTCAGGAACAGAAAAAAAAAAGAGGGTTTTGCTTTGCGTAATGTTAAACCTCTGTGTTTTTCACTCTTACCTGTGTACTTTTTAAAGGTGCTACAAAATTATTAAAGAAAAAAAAAAAGAAGCTTTTGAGGTATAACTGAGTCTCGGGTGGCTCCTGAGTGTGGCATCCAAAAATTTACAGTTTGTAGAAACAAAAATTTTTGTCAAATTTGTAACTTTTCTGAAATTTGGCAAATGTGCTGTAAAGGTACAATCTGAAGCAATTGGCACAAGTGGCAATTGTCTTATTTGGTTTTTGTACATTCTGTGTACAATCATTTCATATTCTAAACTGGTCAGAAGAACATTGTGATTTTTAGTCTTGCAAATCTGTATGTAGTTAGATGATGTGACATCCTAATATTTATCTAATAAATATGTATTCAGATGAAACACACTGAACTGCTTTATGGGCTTTTATTTTAACATGCTATCTGTACAAACTAAAATATTTACAAAGACTAAAACTATAATAATTTCTTATGAGAGTAACATAATTAATGCAATTGAATTTTATCAAATTTATCTGTTGTGAGAAAAAACTATCACAAATTAAAAAGGGTACAGAAATATAACAACCCTTATAATACAAATGAGAACTAAAACATTTGTCGAGGGTTTTTTTTTTATTTATTTAATGAAATAAAACCGAATGAATGAAATGAAGGATAAAAAGCTATAAAAAATTAAAGTTTGGAGACATGCTTGAAGAAACATTGAGATCATATTTAAAGACATATTTCAGATTCACTGAAGGAATCCTCTGTTTAAATGTCAAACAGTAAAATCTTACAATTACCAAATGTCTTGGTGTCTTCATGTTGTATGAATCAATGTTAGCTAGTCATGCCTGGTGAAGCTAACAGGTAGTTCAAGAAGGGCCAACTGGAATTGTATGACACCTATATTTTCAACAAGTTGTTTTTTCCTTTTTCATAAAATGTTAGTGACTATTAACTTGGGAAACAGATGTAGGAGGTAATGTGTCATTCATGGTTTTCATATATGAATCAGGCACTGAGGACAGGACATGAAAAGCATTAAAAATATTAAATTAACGTCTTATTGGTTTTATTTGCCCATGCATGTAGAATACAAGGCTAAATTAAAAAAAAAAAAAAAAAAAAAAAAAACCAAGGGGGGAACACTGAGCCCACAATTAGGCCACAAAACCCAAAAGCAACAAGAGCCTGTTGCAGA
>NW_015112723.1:481592-484811 GCF_001443285.1 Poecilia latipinna
AAAATTAAAAAATTTAAATTAACCTTTTTTTTGTTTTTTTTCCCCCTGCTTTTAAAAAAAAAGGGAAAAAAAAAAAAAAAAAAAAAAAAAAAAAACCTAGAGGGGTACACTGAGTCCACAATTAGGTCACAGAAACCAGAAGCAGCAAGAGACTGTTGCAGCACTTTCTTAAGTGTAGCATTTGAATCGGTGCCTGATTTAAAGTCACTAATGTGAAAGGCAAAAATATATTGTAGTTTAGGTGAAGGCTATTGTTTTACTTTCTCTTTCTGACATGGCCTCACCTTTCTTTTAAGCAGTTCCTCTGAGCGGAAATGCTTTACATGTCCCATTCTCAGACACAGGAAGATCATTGGTGGTGCACCACCTCCTACTTCTATTTCCTGTGTAAATCATCATTGGTTTAAATAAGTATCCAATGCAAACATGAATGCATAAACTTAAAGGGGGGATGGAGAGGGGTTAAGTTTTTGCCCCCCTCAGGTTAGTTTTAGCTTCCAGGACCAACTGATCTGGATGTATGCTAATTGAAGAAACCAAGAAAAACCAATGTGCTTAGATGGCACACAAAATTTGCACAGCATTGCATATGTTCACGGCTTTAAAAAAAAAAAAAAAAAGTTCCTCTTGAAAATACACATTCCGTCATTTTTATTTTATTAAAGTTCCTTTATTTTAATGTTAGTTGTAGAATCTTGCCAACATCCAGGGTCAAATAAAGTGTTGCAACGTAAATACCCTACTCTTCGTTTTAGCACGAATAGCGAAAATCATTAACATTACTGAACTGCTTTGAAGTCAGCTAGAAATAGCCAAACATTTGGAGCAAATAGAGGTAACAAAACAAAGTTGGTCTTGTCATTTTACTTCCTTCCTCATGGTGTCGCTGTTTCACTCTGCGGCAGGTCTGCCTCCTTTTGTGACGTCATATGTAAACAGCACTAGCACCCTCGGCCGTAGAAACGCTGGTAGTTCCTCTGCAGTCAGTCAGCTAAATATATGTTACAAATTAAAAACCGCCTGCGGTACGGCCCGCTGGGTCTCGCTGCTGCCAGGCTGGTCTCCTCAGGTCCCGTCAAGAACCCCGTCGTGTTTCTGGATATTGAGGCCGACGGCGAACCTCTTGGAAAAGTAATCATTGAGGTAGCAGCTCCAGCTAACACACTAGCCTCTCTGACATAGACATCGATTCCACTCTCATATCTCATATTAACTCATTTGTCTGTGTTATCTGGCAGCTGAACGCAGATGTAGTGCCAAAGACTGCAGGTATAATTTAAAATAAACATGCAAAAAAAAAAAATCTATTTCTTATAACTCTAATGCAAATTTAATTGTGAATAGAAAATTTCAGATCCCTGTGCACAGGAGAACATGGCTTTGGATACAGAGGCTGCAGGTTTCACAGGATCATCCCTGACTTCATGTGTCAGGTCAGGGTTTTTTTTTTTTTTTTTTTTTTTTTTAAAAAAAAAAAAAAACAGAAATTGTCGTATTTAACATTTGTTTTAATTGCAGAGTAGTGACCATTCTTTGTGTTTTCTGTCACAGGGAGGAGATATCACCAACAACAATGGCACAGGAGGCAAGTCTATATATGGAAAAACATTCAAAGATGAGAACTTCAAGTTAAAACACACCGGTCCAGGTATAAGTCAGCACATTTTGCTATCATGTTTTTATTTCACATCATCAATAAACATGGATTAAAAAAAAAACAAAAAAAAAACTGAAGTGGCAAACCACTTTTTTGTGGTTCTCTGCCCATCGGTCGGAAGTACATTGTCTTAACTTATCCTTAATCTTCTGACAAACACCCTCCGATTCCAGGTTTCTCATGCCTGGGTTTTGGTTTTATGGTCGATATCAACTTTATTTATATAACAACTGAAGAAATAAAAGTGTTAAATTAAACAAAAACACAAACAAAGGTGTATATAAAGTCATGTCACCAATCTATGCTCGAGTTGAAAGACAGGGACCAGAAAAGGCAAGCCGCTTCACAACATAGGAATAGCAACAGAAGAGGTGTGAGCAACTATAAAAGGGGTGTAAAACTCCAGGCCTCGATGGACACTATCCTGCAACTTTTAGATGTTCCACTGGTCCAACACACCTGAATCATATGACTGAATTAGCTTCTCGGTGCAGTCCAGTTCCCCAGAGTCCTGTTGATGACATCAGAGACACATCTAAAAGTGGCAGGACAGAAGACATCTGTGACCTATACTGTTAAAAAAAATCTTAAAGTGTTGTTTTTTTTGTTTTTATCAGACCTCAGTGTTCTACATGAAAGTTGGCGATGTAAAGGATCTGACACGGTCAGACCTTTAGGAACCTTATAAGTTAAAATTAAAATCTTTGACAATTCCACACTGAATAGGAAGCCAGTGGAGTGAAGCCAACTCTGGAGTTGTACGCCCCCGCTCCCAAGTTCCTGTGATAAGTTAAGATGATGCCACATTCTGCACCAGCTGCAGACGATGACTGAGTGATGCCTTTACGCAGAGTTAGATCAGTCCGCATGGTTGTGATAAAGATTTTCTACAAATTTTTAGGACCGAAACAGAACTTTAATGTGACTGGAAGACTAACTGGGGAAAGTTTGTTTGTTGTGTTGATGTTTAAAAGAACCGTCTAGAATTACACCTTGGTTCTTCACATGGGAAAGACTATAAGGAGCCACTAGAAATATAGTGTGGCCTCCCATACAAAAAGTGAGATTAACATAATTTTAAGTTTTTGCCATGATTTAATATTAAAAAATACATATATAAACACTTTAAAAAGTAGCTTATCGTCAGATTTATATGTAAATAAGTGTGAATATCACCAGCAAAGCAGTGAAAAGAACAGATTCCCTTCTAAAGATGAAACCAAAAGGCAATAAAATAATTAAATACAGCAGACTTGGCTGAATCAACAGTTAAAAGGCAGCCATTTAATACTCTTAAATGTCATTTTATTGTTGTGATATTGTTCAAAATTAGACTTACAGTTCCTATAAATGCAATTATTATTCACCAGTGACTGCTAAAATGAAAACTATTTTCTCCAGGAAAGAGAAGGCAGTTTGGAAATGGGCCTGAAGCCTGACAGACTGACACGTGCGTGCGTGCGAATATATATATATATATATATATATATATATATATATATATATATATATATATATAAACAAAAACTCAAAAAAACACAGAGATACACATACCCCTTCCC
>NW_015112723.1:487969-552811 GCF_001443285.1 Poecilia latipinna
GTGACGCGAGACAGACACACACGTGCGTGCGCGCGAATATATATATATATATATATATATATATATATATATATATATATATATAAACATAAACTCAATAAAACCCAGTGATGAACTTACTGCTCCTCTCCACTAGATAGCAGTTCTTAAGCCATACAAACTTCTGGTCATATAGATTTTGCAATCCTGATGTGAATGACCTACTTTTCAATGAGCCAACGTGCACAAATCAAAATAATTTCTTTTCTCAGATCATCGTTTTTTTTTTCACATGGAGTTTATTTTTTCAGTGCTCGTTCTGTGGTGCGAATAGAGATTGCGTAAGTCGTGGAGGAAGAAAAACGGGCCTCTTTTTTTCCTCACATTTCTTGGCTTTTATCATGTGCTTCAGTGAGGCCTTAATGTCCCTGGATAAGGGGTAAAGTAAAAGGGGACACAGAGGTGTTCTGGAGCGTGACAACGCTCCGACTGGTGTTTCGATCTCCGCAGGGACGCTTTCGATGGCGAACTCGGGGCCTCACACCAACGCCTCGCAGTTCTTCATCTGTACAGCGAAAACCGAGTGGTAGGTTGCTCGCACGTCTTCACAGAATCCCATAGCATCCAAGTGTGTCTCTTTACGGGGCTGAGCTGTTGCGTTTCAATTGGCAGGCTGGATGGAAAACACGTGGTCTTCGGGCAGGTGACGGACGGCATGGATGCAGTCATGAAGATGCAGTCCTTTGGTCTACACGACGGAGGAGTGCTCAAGACAATAGTCATCACTGACTGTGGAGAGATCAAATAAAAACCTCAGGCTACTCTTGAATGCAGTAGTTATGCTCTCTGTGTTTATGATCAAGATGATTAGGATTTGTTTAAAACTGATATTTATCTTAATATTGTATGTGAAATAATCAAGATATTGGTCAGAACAGGAACAATATGATTAATCTCAAGTGAGTAACATTTAGAAATGCGTACAGATTTTATTGATATAATAATGCAATAAGTACTATTGAGACATATTCCTGTTATTGAGAGTGCTGCTCAGTAAAATACACTAAGAATACACTTTGTACCATCCGACTTATCTATGCAATACATTTAATAAAATCAGATGGGTTTGTTTTTTTCACATCCTCTGTGTTTTTGAACCCTGTTTCTATCACAAATGTTTTGCAATTGTCTCTTGGTATGGGGTTTCTGTTGCCTAAGAGTCAAGCTGTCTGCGTCTGTTGTTTTGTTTGTGGCGAGGCAGATGTTTCAGTGTGTGAAGGAAGGTTGTTAAGCTACTGAATGCATACTTTCGATGTAGGTTCTGCTGAAACGTAACCTTCCCAAATATGTCGCCTGCGTGGGAACATTGACTGTGTTGGTCCAAATTGTGTATATGGGATATAGCTTAGCATTATTGTGTGGGGAAGAGGGGACTTCACAGATGTGCAACTAACCCAAGAACCCATGCACCCACGCACGCACACACACACACACACACACACACACACACACAGACACAGTCACAGCTGGGTCCTGAGATACTGAATGACTCCAGTCTGTAGCTCTCAGCTTTTAAACGCAGCACCCAAATTTGTCAGAGTGAAATACAATTTCCTATTCTTTAGTTATTTTTACTTTTTTTTTTTTCCTATTCAGCCTCTGTCAAGCTTTAATGCCATAGGCTTACACTTTCTTTCTTTGTGTGAGCAGTAATGATTTGTGTTCACTGATCTGAGCCTTCCCTCTGCTTTTAGACACAGTAACACCTGAAGACCATACAGACAAATGTATTTTATTAACTTTCCTTACCGTGTGATAAGAAGGATCAAATATCTCTTGTTATTACTATACGAAATACTCAAGCTTGACTTCTACAGTACCTTCAAAAGCTAATTAAGAGCTTTTGAATGTTTTACAGTTTCTCATTACACATTTTTTATTAGAATTTGCTGTGACAGTCCAACACTAAGTATTGCATAACTGTGAAATGAAAGAAAAATCAGATAGGGATAATTGTGTGTGTGTGTTTTTTTTGTGTGTGTTTTTTTTCACAAATAATGCGAAAAGTGTGGCATCAGTCTGTGCGGGATAGTATTTGTGGAACCACCTTTCTCCGGCAAAAAACAGTTGCCCTTTTTTTTTTTTAGGATATGTGCTTTTGCAGCTTTCCACATCCAGAGACTGAAAATTCTGCCCAAATTTCTTTGCAAAAGAGCTCGAGCTCAGTTAGGTCAGTTTGAGATTGACCTTGAATGTCATTTTTTTTTTTTTTCATTTCTTGCCACAGATTCTTGATGTGATTTAGGTCTGGACTGTGACTGGATCATTCTATTGCTCTTGTCTGCATGTTTAGTAATGTTCTTTTTTTTTTTTTTTACAACTATTTATATTGAGACTCTAAATACTAAATTAGGCTGTTGCACTGGATTTTAGTTAAGGATGTCAAAGTAAAAGGAACTGAAAACAAATGCATACCACAAATGTCTCGTTTTCTCACTAGTAAAAAACAAAACAAAAAACAAAAGGGTGAACAATTTTTTTCTACCGCTTCACAGCTATCCACTAATGTGTGTTTCCTCTATCGTATAAAATACAATAGAATCCATAAAGCTAGTGGTTGTGATGTGAAAAGGTTTTCTGAAGGGCCTCGCCTTTTGTTGCAAAGCCTTGTCAATAACTGAATTGCTACACACACCGTGCACTTCTTCATACTCGCTCAACTCCGTTGTTGTGTTAAATAACGTTTTACAACGTCTCTTTATTTTTAGAGATGAGATTTTAAAAGTACAACAGCAGGACGTACTCTGAACTTTCATGCACAACTAAGAAGCTGTTTTACAGATTGTTACAAGCTGCGGTCTGATTACAGGACATGTGCTCCCTTGTGCCACCGACCCTGCTGGTTTTAAAGCTTCCCGAAGAGAGAGAAAAAAAAAAAGTTCCACTTGCTTTTTTTAGACTCTCACTTCAGCACAACCGACTTCCTGTCCTTTGGAGCAGGATGTGACATCCCCCGATTTGAATACAGTTACCAGATGACGAACATGTGAACTACGGTATATGTACTCCGGGTTCAGTCAGTGCAAGTGATTTGGTTTTTCTGGAACCACAGAGGAACTTGAGGATGTGTTTAGATTTGCAAGTAGGATCTTTATTTGAAAGGCAGAAGGAAGAGGGGAGGAGGCCCGGGCCAACCCGAAAGCCTGAGAGTGGGTGGTGCTGCTCATCAACCTAATACTTCGTGAAAGTAAATAATGAAGCGACGTGAAAAGGCAAGCTCTCGCCCCTAAATGAAAGCACATGTGTCCTGACCTTCCATCGTTTGTTTGAATTCTCAGATTACATTGTTGCCATAGTGACTCCCCCCCCTGCTCACGCTCTGTTTGGGCTAAAAGATGTTGTAACAAACTTGGTATAATTTGGGTCTCCACCCTCTCTTAGTTTGTAGCCATTTGGAAAGCACAAAGCACCGAAAGCTCAATATTGTGAATAAGAAAGCTCAGCCCGGAGGAGAGCGGCGCTGTTCTCGACACACGTGCAAAACAATGACGTCTTGACAGCTGGGACCGGCCGCTTTCTCCGCGAAACGACTCGCATTTATCACCCAGCACCCGTGTCAGTGAGTGTCCCTTTTTTTTTTTTATGTGTCTTTGGGGGGTTTTCTATCCACAGCCAGACTCTGGGTGTTGAAATGCGAGGCCTGGCAGCTTTATGTGTCTGCTATCTTTCAGCACTTTCACGGAATGTTTTCTTTTTTCTTTTTTTAAAAAAAAGGGGTTTTAAACATGTCTCACTCGACTGCGTAACACAACTACCACGGATAATCCCTTAGGAACCTCTTCACCGTAATCTATGTCCTGCTTAGGCGCTAGAGCCTTCGAAGATAAAAGTGAAACGACTGTAAAACAGATTTTTGTTCAGCTATTTATATACTTTAAGTTATATCGCAACGACAAACTTGACTGTGTTTTATTGAGATTTTCTTTCATACACCAACATAAAGTAGTGCTTTACTGTGACGTGTTAGAAAGAGGGTGTAGACAACATTTACTCTGATATCCCTTGATAAAATCTAACATCCACCTGTGGCTAATTGAATCCGAGTACAAATACAGCTGTTCTGTGAAGGGGTCAGAAGGTCATTTGGGAGCAAATGGCATCAGTAAGACCAGGCAACACACAACAAAAGCTCAAAAAAAGCCCCATTTAAGGTCCATAAGAAACCGTGTATGGTACAAGAGACGTGCAGAAGGTGCTAAAAATGACATGTATTGTGCTGTGTGAAGGAAAACCAACACCGCACATTACCCCGAACACACTATTCTAGCAATAAAAAGTGGCAGTGACATCACCGTGCTCTGGGGGAAGTTTTCGTCTCCCAGCAGAAGTGAAGCCGGTCCGAGTTGATGGGAAAGTGGATGGAGCAAAAATACTGAGTAACGCTGGAAGAAAAGCTGCAAGAGCCAGGAAAAGAATTGAGACTGAGTGGGAAGGTTAACCTTCTCGCAGGACAATGACCCCAAACATTAGAGCCAGGTTTCAAATCAAAACCTATTAAAGGATTAAAATGGTCAAGCAAAAGTGCAGCTGGAGCTGCTTTGCCTGGAAGAATAGTGGGAGAAAGTCACTGAATGTGCAAACTGGTAGAGACATCCTCCGAAGACGCTCCTTTAAGCTATGAACTCAGAGGGTTAAATACAAATGCACACCTCACTTTTCGTCTTTTATTTGTAAAAACAAACGATAACAAACTGAGAAGTCAGGTATCCTTTCCACTAACTACAGTAAACGGCACTACTCTCCTTTGGTAGTTTATAAATTCCTTTTAAACTACTTTCATCTGTTGTTGCAACATGCTAAAATGTGAGAAAGTTCTTCTACACTGTACTGGAGACATCAGGAATCAATGAGGAGGTATTGGCTGAAAACCCGACACAAGATAAATAAAAACAAAACACACTTTGAGCAGTTATAAATTTGCCTTTTATTCATCAAGCTCTCAACAGCTCCAAAGCACTAAAATGTTTTCCCATCTATCAAATAAGGCACATTTTGGAATGCCGTTTCATGGACGTGAAAAACAGACCTGTGGCCGACGCTCCAAACCTCTCCGGTCCATGTTTCCCAAAAAAATAAAATAAAATAAAATAAAAAATCATTCACCTCTCGCCTGCGTTCCGTCCAATTCAAACATAACATTATTGCAATATTGCAATGCAATCATCTCAAGAGATACACACACACACACACACGTACACACACACACACACAGCACAGAGAGAAACAGAACGTTCCAGCTCGACCACATTTAAGTGTTAACACATTACATTCAGTAAATATGTGTTAATCAGAGGCTACACTTCTGTTAAATGTAATACTTCAGGACTAAAGTTGCTGATAATGTTAAAACTACTGTAAAGGATTTAAATAATTGTAAATTGCACAAAGTAATATTTCATCCAAATCCAAACACATGCACATGCAAACTCGGGACAGTTCTTTGTCAAACACACCTTCCTGACAAAAGCATAGCACGTCCTAATCTACAAACAACTTTTTCTTCTTTTTTTTTTTGCTAACAGTTTCCTGTCGTCGCTGCTTTAAGCAAACTACATCTCACAGTTTAATGTGCTTATACAGTGGTGAATATCCATCACTAGATAAGAAACAACAAAAACATCATCTCTGCATGTTTACACAATGAATCTGCATATTAGTGTTTACAAAAAAAGAATACATACGGCCTTAAGGCGGGTTAGTCGCATAGCAATGTGGGTTATTTAACACTGCTACCACGTGGAAAATACAATGGCTTATAAATGAGAAACGGTATTAATTATGTACCATCTTTTTCTCTAATAACATTCTATGTAGACATCAATATTTCCTTCTTAGTGAAACTTTGTTGCATATTCTATACAAAAAGTGTTGTAAAAAGTCTTTCCATAAATATTTCTGCAGGATATTCCTCCAGACGAGTGTAAAATTAAAAACAAAAACAATTTTCCAGCTTTGATTATTTCTCAGCAATAGGCCCTTCTTTATAGACACAAACAAACAAACAAAGCTATATATCGATAAACATCGGAACTCATGGCCATCAAATATATACATAAAACATCTTAGTCAGGGAAATAAGCTGCAGATTGCTTTAGAAATTTCAACATCTAGCAATGTTTCCAAAATACACATCTTATTCATAGAAAACAAAAAAAAAAAAAGCTAATTCTGTTCTGATGATGTACTAGAAAATTCAAAATAGTCTACAAGTTCGTTCTCTGTTTTTAATGTCTTCCGTCATTTGATTCTAGAGACGACATTTATAATGGCACCATTATGTCCCGTTTCTGTGTGGAACCAAATAACACTGTTACTCATGAGGTTAATTTATAAGGCATCATTGGTATGTAGTCTGGCAAACCAGTTAGTGTCACTGAACAAAGCAAAAGGAGAACATTAACAGTAAGACAAATGGATTGTTCCCATTAACGGATGACTGTAAGGAGTCTGAAAAAAAAGATTTAAAAAAAAAAATAAAAAATCCCAAATCTTCTGTTTAAAGGGGCACTCCGCCAGCTTAATCAATAAAGTTAGTCCATTCTCAGGTTTTGAAAAACCAACACCTTTTCAAGACTGAGAAAATGACGTCAACAGCGTCCTAATGACGCGTAATCTCACTTAATCTGGAAATGCCAAGTAAAAGGCTTCTGAGTTTCAAGCAGAAATGCATCAAGAAGACAACCCATGACTAGGACTGACTTTATCCCTAAAAAAACTATACACCTGACCATTTTTCACGTCAGTGAATGTGTCATAGCTAAGTCAACCGTTTACACTGACAACACTCTTCAGTGTGGAAGTTGTAACGGAGGAAAGAAGACTCAGCTGTTCCGGTAGTGCTAAAGTGATCTAAAGTAAAGCACAGAGGCTGTGAGAAGATTCCAGAAAGGAGCAACTTTCTATAGAGACACGTTGCCTCCTCCTGCAGACTGCTACTTTTAAACAGGGAACGAGACGTTTGCAGATAACCGGGAGCCAAACATATTTAATTAGATTCCTTTGTTGCCCCCCCCCCTCCCCTTTGATGAATGCAGTTTTGCCTGTTATGAAATGTACTGGAGTTGAAAGTGTTGGCTTTGTTTTGGGAATCAGCTTAAAGTCCATTCATTTTTACATCAAATGAACTCAAAGAGGCTGCAGTTTACAGTTAGAAATCCCAAGTTTCGGTGATGTTCTGGAGAACATCATTTAGCTTTATGTTTTATTGCATTCTATTTCGTTTGCGGAAAGTACTGTTTTATTTTGTGCAGCTCTTAAAGAACTCAGAATTGGTGAAAATGATCAGAAACAGGTTGGCGATCTCTAATATTTACATCTTGACCATTGACACCACATGGCGTTCACAGGAAATCAAATCACAAGGGATCTTTACACCTGTCCTGTGAATGCAATGTGATCCTACTGTTAATGGCACAATAAGAGGTGGTCTTTATGTAGACACATGGCCAGATGCCTTTAGTACTCAATAAGAAACAAGTTCTGTGCTACAATTAGGTGCCAACTGTATGCATAAGCATTTCATTGCAAGCAGATGAGAAATGAAAATGCACTAAAGCCTAAAACTGGAAAAAAAAAAAAAAAAAAAAAACATCTGGTCTTTGCAAACAAATATCCTCTAAGCTAGTTGTATTTAGCAGGAAAATCAGATTACATCACATTTATGCCAGGCATGAGTCGATGTACTTTCAGCTCTCCATATGTGATTTAATCATCCCAAAAACACAAGTTAATGCCAGGTGTGATGTCATCTTTTAACAGGCAGTGTAGTTTATAAAAGATTATGTTATGGGACCATATGGAAAACAAGTTAGTGGGATTTTGAGTTTATTCCAAGTGACTGAAAGTGAGTAAGACATTTGCTTTTGTTAGTGTTAAGCCTTTCAGCTTCGTGGACTAAATCCCTGGAGTGCCCTTTTAACTGAAAAGTTGGCATTTAGCTTCATTTCCACACACACAGCAATGTACCAGTATGACTCCAAATACTGCAAGTAAATGTGTATGTGTTTTTTTTTTTTTTTTTTGACAAAAGCAATATTTTCTTGGATAAATGCAACCACAACAGATTATAAGGAGAAACAAAACAAAGCGTGAGGTCCAAAGTTTTATAAGCATTTTGTTCTGTTGTGAGGATCTAAAAAGAAATAACATCTATGTTGATATTCCATGACAACAGACCACAGTGGGATTGTTATTGCCAGCTGGAAACGCTGGTCCAGCAAACTGCTCTGAAGCGAACACCCGCCATGCCAGTTCAACCGCTAATAGAGGGGCTTTAATCTTTTTCTCATCCTTTGTCACATCTTGAACCTCCATCAGACTTTCTGAACATCACAGTTAGCACATACACAGTTCCACCTCTGAGCCCACGGCACTTACCCTTCGCCCTTGAAATCTTTTGAAGGCACGTACGTGTTACGGTATAAAAATATACTCAACCAGCGTTTAAAAGGCATTCAGATACAGTACATATAAGGGGGATCACAACTCGCATGGAAAAGAATCCTTGAAAGGTAGATTCCAATCGTTAGAAACTAATACAAAAGTCCCTCTGTAATTCTTCAGATCTACACTTTGATAATACCTCCTGACGTCACAAAGCTTATGACAGAAGGCACTGAAAAACGGACTGTGTTTACATCACTTTCAGTATACATAACAATTATCAGCTTTGCCTTTCGCAAGCCAGAGTTCAAATTCAGTTCCTCCACTTAGAAATGATCTCTGCACTTATTCTGAGCTTAAAACGGATAGGTCAGGATTTTCAAAGTGAGGTTCCGTTAAAAAGTTATAATTAACCAACATCTTACCAGTAGTAGATAACTTCCTAAAAGAAAAGCAAAGACCAAAGCGAACAGCTACCATCCTACACAAGGCACATGCCAGTATTAGATTATCACAGTATGATAAGCTTGAGTAACAATACTAGAGTATTGCAGTATTTACAAAAAAAAAAAGAAATATATATATATATATATATATATATATATAAACATATGCCTAATTAATTTATGACAAGAGAGCTACAATTATTCTAACTGCTGCTAAATAATTAACATATTGCTAATTATTGCTATAATTATCTTATATTTTACATTTGCTTACAGTTATTTTAATAGACTTAAAAACTCTAAAAAGCACCCACAAGATTTAGTAGTAGTTTTTCTGTTCTTATACTTCCTTTTGACTTCATGATTTTACTCTTGGAGTAAAATTGGGAAGGTTAGTTTCCTTCTTTCAGCCACACATTTGGCAGTCCACAGTAACATGTGGGGGAGGGGGGAGCATAAAGATACTTATTGCTCCATGCTGTCAAAGAAGACGCTGGTGACTTCTGCAGTCTCTTTTGAATCTCAACATACAAACTTTAAGCTGAATGAACGGCATAATGGAAACATTTTCTGGTACTGAAATTGTATCTTTGAAACCGCATGAAGATTAAATATCAGAAAACAGCTCCTGCCCACTCCCAAATCCAAAACTTTTAGTTTAAGAAGGGACTACTTAATGAACCTGTAAACCCTTAAATTGTTTGCATTGGGTTGCTTTTACACAGAAGTCAGTTATTACTTTTAATATTAGGAAAATAATGAAAGTAGGAGACAGAGCACCAATAACCTTCCTGTATAAAATCATGCTGCACTTTCTCACTTTCTTCTCCTCTATAATTTGTATTATTTGCTCACATTTCAAGTGTTAGCTTTTTGTTTTCTTTGTTGTTTTTTCTCCATAGAAGCTACATCTAGTCCGTTTCTGTCTGGTTTTGCTTCGGCTGTAGTACCTTCCTGGAGGAAGGCGTCGGCTGAGATAAGGCTTCCATCAACTAATCGATCTCCCTCTCCTGCTGTTATTAAAGGACCATTGTTCCTCTCCCATGTTGCAACATGATTGCTCGGTATGAGGGATTGCTGTAAAGTCAACAACAACGCAAGTGATTGTCTACTGTCGCTACGAGCTCATCCAGGCTGCAAGTCAAAGACTAGATGCTGGGTTTCCTCTTTTGACATCACACTGAATAATAAACTGAGCTTAATGTACTGTTCGATAACTAGGATCAATTGGAATGTATGTGTGATTTCTTGTGAATTGGCGAGGTATTAATAAACCGAATTTTTACCAAGTGTAATTTACCTGACAGAAAAGTAAGGCAGTGCAAAAATACATAAAATTGCATTCACTTAAACAGCTGTAATATTTTCCTTTTTACACCGATATATATATATATTTTTTATCACAAAGTTAACCTGGCAAGAAAACCCCTACGTGGTATTTTCAGTACCTGGATCACACAGGAAGATCATTGGTGGTGCACTGCCTCATACCTCCATTTCCTGTGCAGATAACCCCCACTGTACAAGGGATAGCACTTTAAAGGTTCATGCCAGACATTTTTCCTACAAACTGCTGGCCCCTCTCAGACTAGAGGTTAGCTTCAGCCTATGGATTCAGCTAATTTGGATTTATGCAAAAATAAAAACGCAAACACGCGTCGCATAACTTTTAAACAAAACCTCTCTTCAAATACCCTGAGCCATACCGTTGGCCTTCCTGCATAGCCTCCCTACTCAGCAGTTAGCTACTGGACACAATGGTGAAGGCTTTGGAAATATCTACAAGATATAACTACAATGCATGTCAATTCATTTACTGGCTTGTCAAATGCTAGTGTAACAGTTTAACTTCTAAGTTATATATATATATATACACTAATTCAATTCAAAGCATTTGCAAGAACTTCATTGCTGTAAAGAATACTGTTTAACAAGATCATATTCAGAGAGAAACGTGTCCTATAGATTGACTATTCTTTTAATTTGAAGCTACAGTAATCTGTCCGACATCTGCTGCTGCTCAATACAGCTATCTCCAAATTTGCAAAGCTAAGAAAAATCTCCAGAGGGGTTCGGTGAAACCGCTTCCGTCAACATTTTCAAAAATCCATCTGAGGAGCGACGCTATACGACTGAACCTACAGTAGTTCCTAAATACACATGGACGCAGTAACACAATGTGATACACAAACATAGAAAAAAAATATTCCATATGTCCCAGTTAAAATTCAAATTGCACACTAGAAGAAAAAGGAAATAAATATGTGAAATGTAAGCTCGGGATGTATGGCACTTTATCCCTCAGTTAATTCACAGTTAGTAAGATGTGCTGCTGACCCCGAAAACGAACGGTCGAAGGCCTTCTTTTTTTGTTTTACCATCGCTAGAAGCCCCCTGACTAAAATGTTCACCACATCGCATACTTCACTTGGCAGGAAAAAGGAAAGCAGATCTCTGTAAACACAAAGCCAACGGTGAGGTATTGACACTAAACATATCGTCAGTGAGACCAATACGATACATGCTCGGTGCTAATTCATCGACACGTTAATTTGCTGGAGTTAAATATACATTTGGAGTAATGCGGTTTCTAGTACGTGGTTTTACAATTTGTTGGAAAGCGTGCAAGATGAATGATCCTGATCTTACAGAAGGAAGGTGTCAAATGAAAAGAGAGAACTAGAGCTACCGTCTGGAAGCAGAGCGGATAAGAGGGGAAGACCTGCTTGTCAATAGGCAGATAACATGAGTTATGATGGGAAAGTTATTTCCCTCTGGGTAGAGATGATTATTGCACGCGGCGGCAGTAGTAGCCCAGGACTTTACATTTCTCACACAGGTGTTGTGGGTGCTCTTTACTCTGGTCAGACACATCCAGGCCATCCGGCTTCTCCAAGGGTCGCTGGAGAAACAAACAAAACAAATAATGAGTCAGGCTAATTAAGTAAAGACTGACACGTCAGTTTTGACCTGTTACCTGCAAGGAAGTGCTTTCCACCAGGTCGTTTGCCAGATCCTAATATAGTCATAACCTCTTATTGCCAACAGATGGCGCAAATCTGAATGTTTTTATGTCCTAAAATGTAGTTCTCAGTTCTGGCAGAATACTTACACATCGATACCAGAGCCCAAACTCTGATTGGCTGAATAGTCCCACACGTTAACTCCTTCCCTAAATCGGCAGGCGCGGCCTCTCCGGTGGTAAACGTTTACAAAAAATCCTGTTCACAAAGTTTTCTTCTTCTTATCAAATTCATTGATTCATTGACTCCATTTTAACTGAGGCGTAAACATTTTGATGTCAATCAGAAATAAATCCCCTGTTTGTGATAGAAATCCTTCACTTAGCAGTGGGGGAGGAGGGGGAAGAAATCGAATTTCAAAATGATTTATGGAGGCTGATAAAGCTGAATTGATTATGCACATTTAAATCAAGTAAAGCTGTTAGTTACTACACAGTTTTATCAGCAGTATGTTTGGCCTGATGCACATGGAAGTTCTTCATAAAACAGGTTTGGACTGAGCACAGTTAGCTCAGAGATACATAAAGCCTCAGCATGCGTTAGCTGTACCAGAAAAGAGGGAAATTTTCATCTGATTATGATGGACTGTTTGGAAATATTAGCATCAGGTTTCTTGGAATCATTATCAGCTACAAAGGAAACGTTTCAGAGCGAGCACGTTTGGAGGTGATTTTAACAGCCCATCTGGAAATTTTCCCCTCTCATTTATTCCTTTCTTCTCTGGATTTTTCTTTTTTTTTCTTTTCCCCCACCTCAAAACACTTATTTATTCCAACTGTTTTAACTAAAGGAAACCCAGTTAGCATGGGTCATTACAAAGAGATACTTCAGACTTCCACTAATGACTCTTCCAGCAAGATCTGGGGCTTTACTACTGCTGTGTCAAAGACGTTAAGTCCCAAAGCAAAACTGGAAAATCTAATGGAGATTTTATGGTGCTCCCACAGTGGTTTCAGGGAACCGTGGTGGACGCTCTTTCCCCTGGTGAACTGCAGTGGAGCAACAGACTCATTCAGACTGAGGAAGTTAACTGGCTACTATTGTCCTATTGAAAACTAGTTGTGTGTGATATAACAGAGGGATGTTGTGAAATCAAGATTCGACGAAGTGTGAAAATATTAGAGTTGGGACTCTTCTGATCCTATCTGGTGTTTTTCTTAGATCAGATATCAGGGTGAGGCCACAGATACATAATCCCAATCCAGGAGTGGTTCTGTTTGATGTCAAAATAAAAGGCTACAGCAGCTGACTGAATATCAGAAAGTTGTTTTAGTTTAGATTTTTGAGCTCTCATATTCTGTCTATCAAGGAGAAACTGCGATGTAGAAATGTCAGCACTCTGTTAGAAAAGTTATGTGTTTTCTAGGATCTGGAACATGTCTGTGTTTCATTCAGGCCATCAATCACTAAAATGCTAAAAAAAAAAAACACGTTTAAAATGGCAACTTTTTAGGTATTTAGTTGTTGAGCTTTTTGTTCACTTCAAATGCTGCTGTCCTAAAGTAGATACCTAAACGTTTGATCTCACAAAGCACCACCTATTTCCACAAAAGTCCTTCTTGAAGCTGCAGTCTCCAGCGGAGCCTCCACCTCACAGCTCCTCCAGACTAGCAGCAGCAGTAACTAGCAAATTGGAATTGAGAGTCTGCTGAGCTCATCATACAAACTACGTCTCAGTTCAACGCTCCTAAGAACGTCATATAGTTCGTATACAAAAGGCTATAAAAAAAAATAACACCGCTCTTTTAAAATATTTTGAATACAAAAAAGTTGACACCCAATCAGTTAAAGCTGAAAATTCCTGGCATGGCTTCCAGATACAGTTCAAATCGAAATAACAATTTAAAGTTTATTGTTTAAAAAAGAAGAATGTAGTTAGTTTGGCCAATATTCTTAGGGATTGGATAAGGAAGCATTTCACAAAACTGAATTTTTATTAAACCCAAATTGAAGCTTTGCTTTCAATTGTTTCACCTGTGACACATGGGGGGAAATCTTTAATTTCCAGCTTCAGGTTTTGCAAACGTTAACAGAGAGCTGGGCCTCTAGCAGTCAGCCTAATTTTATTTCTGGAAGTGGAATTGCAGGAATGTGGAGAAGCATAAATATTAAAAGATGAAGTGTTTGGGATAAATATATCTCCAGCTGGAAAACAGTGGACTCTTTCTTCGCCTCTGCACCAAAATAAGCTCTGAGAAACAGTTTTTGGACAGAAAGCAAAACGCTGTTTGTGCAGCATGTTAATTGCAGCATGTGTGATTTGGAAAAAACAAAACAAAAACAACATTATGGCTAATATGATTTCATGTTTTCTTCCTGAACATGACAAGACTTTTTGCCACTTCTTTAGTGGCAGAAATTCCTAAGTGAGGCATTCATAAATGCGTTTTTCTTTGAGTCTTGAGCAGATTAACTGCCTAATTCCAAACATTTATGCGTCAGGAAATGTAATTTGTTTATTCAATGTTTGTACATCAGTGTAGATAAAGAGGTTTTTATTTCCCGTAAGTGAGGCCATCTGGGAAATCCTTGAACCAGAGTCTGAATTCAGTTAACTTCAGCTGAAATGAGCCAGACTCCGTGTGCAACATTTTCCCACTCTGATCAAGTCACGATACGTTGGCTGATGTACCTGTTTGTGTGGATAGACGTTGATGTGGCATTTGATGCATTCCTGTCCCATATTGGCCCAGGAGTTGCCACTCATCCACTTCCTCTTACACTTGGGGCACTTGTACTCGCCGAAACATCTTTTCTTCCCTTGGTAAGGTGTCAGTCCTTCCCCTTTGGGTCTGGCCTGTCACGGGAGAAAAATAAGAATTTCATTCGGCTTTAGATCCTTGATATGATAAAACGACAACAAACAAACAAAAAAAGCAACAGCCCAAAGTTGTTGTTTTCCTGCAGAGGGACATTTTAAAACACACTTCTGTAGCACACGGGTAACAACTGGGTGTTTCCATCTTTGTTGCACTCATATCACACGCAGAACACTCCTACACACGGTTTTGGCTCGATATGCGGTCATATAAATGACGTTTGCTTCCATTACAGCTGTGTTAAATTATTCCTCTGATTCTCAACAGGGAGATGATTGCGAACAGTCAGTCAGCCATGAAAAAAAAAAAAAAAAAAAAGCATGGGCCCGAGGACGATATTGTCAAAAAGCGCCGCCCCATGACTTCATGTTGGCAGCTGTATTTGGGCCACTATAATAACATTTGGTAAAGAGAATATTTCCCCCCCACCCCCGTATAGAAGATTGTCGCAAACATACACCACAGATGACATCAACAGCATAAAACTCAGGCTGCCAAAATAAACCAGAATGTAAATGTATCTGTTGGTTTGTTAGAGCGTGTCATTATCAATCTGAAATCTCTGCTCGGCTCCAGCTCTCTGTCAGATAAGTGGAATCAAGGGAAATTTTCAACGTGCCTTTATTTTATTTATTTATTTTTTTTGCACGGAGTGATATCAGATGTGGCAGAGGAAAAAAAAAAAAAAAAGAACTCTTGATGCACAGCATGCAGGCAGATGATGGCAGCTCTCCATAAAGTCAGGAAGCTCTTTGGCCTTTCAGTGATATCTAAACTATCTTGACACTCCTGACTCCATGCAAGATCATTTTTGGACATCTTGGATGTGGATGACGAGGGGTGAATGGGAACAAGAAGAAAGATGACAGTCGGAGCAGTGCCTTACGACCGTGAACTCCTTGAGCTTTTCCACATTGTTTTTTTCACATTAGAACCACAACCTTCGTTTTATAATTTTATAACACACAATTGATAAGCGAAGGACAATGATATATGATTCTCAACAAATTTTTTAAAAATCTGTAAACATGCATTTTTACTCATCCCCCTGATTTAATTCCTGATTTGCGTATCTACATACTACTTTACCGCATCAACTACAGGTTGATGCCATCAACTTGCAGATACATGGTAATAAAGTGCAATGCAAAACGATATAAATGTTCATTTGTTCCTGTTAGTGTCAGCCTCATAAATTATTTGACCTGATAGGCCCAAACAAAGACGCCTATGTTCGTTTCCTGGTTGTACCATGAATGTTGTGGTTATTTGCATTCCTACCAATGGTACTTGTACTTTTCTAAGCAAATTACCCGTGGGAATAATAAACTTTATATTGATCTCCTTTTCTACCCAGTCAGCTCAGGTGGACAAATAAACGTTGGTATTTTTGCAGCTGTTTATTTTCAGATGATTTGGTTTGCTTGATCAATTCATCAAAAATGCTGAAACCAAGTACAGTTCTCCTTCCACTTCACAACTGCTCACCAGTAAAGAGATGTGAAAACGTTCAAGGCCTAAGAACACTTATGCAAGGCACCGTATTCCTGGCCATTCCTCGCTGCGAGTCCCAGCCTGAGTGTGAGTAATAGAAACTTAAATCAGCAGCATCTGGTGCTTTCCAAACAGACGTCAGCACTCTGCATCAGCACTGGCAGGTCCAGAGTAAGTATGCAGGGCTGGGCTTCCATCTGGCTCTATGGGACCATGACCTCAAGCCCCAACTGTCAGTGTTGCATCTTCAACTGAGAATGCATGCAGCCTGGAAAATCTGACTCCTGCTGGCCTTATCCACAGCGGTCCGCATTCACTCTGCCTGGTGTTGCTCGCTTGATGCAATCAGTGCTGAGAACGTTTTGCTGGAAACTTTTCCTGCAAATTATCCATCTACTATATGGTCCAAGTATAAACCAGCTGACATTCTCCGTTTGTAAAAGCCTAAATACGATGATGTAAACACTATGGAGATGTATGGCAGCACTGAGATTAATACCCAGAGGGTATACTCTTAACCCTTGACATTCCTTTAGAAACCCAAACGCAGAGGATAATTCCAGCCAGAGCTGTTTGTCCTGATGTGAAAGTTAAAATCTCTGATTTTGCAGCCAAGACTGAGCAGAACAGAAACAGAACTCATTCACCTCATGACTATTCCTCATTTTGCTCAAAGCTAGTTTCCAGAATCTGGCCCTTGGCCTCTGGCTGCACATCACAATCTGCCTTTGCTTTAAGACTTTCAGATTACCTCAGACCTCTCTGGACAACCAAGCTGTGTTGTAGGAAAAAGATGGATGTTACATTTTTAAACCTCTGATCATGTTGTACACATCCTGACTTTTAACGAGTAAGATATTTGACACAGAACATAACATGGTTCTTTCATTGGGAACTTTTTGTACACAGAATAATTTATTCGCATGCGCTGACAGCTGATGATTTCAGTATTCTTTCCACAATCTACTCGTAATCTACTCCAGCCAAATTTGGTCACTCGGTGTGTTTTTGGTCTAATTGGGGCTCAAAGTATATAATTTCACAAAGGTTGAAAATGTTCCGAACCGTTAACAGAACATTTTTATTCTTCAAAAATGAAATGAAATTACAATTGAAACCAGATTTTTACATACAGTGAGTAAAAGACACAAATACATGTTGTTGTTTTTTTATTTATGACTGTCGGAAGTTCAGACAAGCAAAACGTTTCCTGTTTTAGCTTAGTTAGAATTACTAAAGTTATTTCTATTTGCTAAATGCCAGAAAACACAGCAAGAAAATATTTAGATTTTTTTTTTTTGTAGCTTTTCTTGAATTAAAACACCTACACATCAGGGATGACTGTTGTTTTTTTTTATGTATGAATTGGGTTAAACTTCCTGGGCTTTCTTCCACAAACTTCTTATATGTTAATTGACACACTTGAGTTCATTGGAGTCACACCTGTGGATGCAATTTAAGGCCACACCTGAAACACATTGATGTCTTATTTGGCACAATGAGAAGGTCAAAAGAATCAGCCAAGATATAAGGAAGAGGATTGTGCAGCTGCACAAATCTGATTCGTCCTTGTGAAGAACCAGCATCTTCACAAGTTCTTTGGATTTGTTCTGGAGTCAATTTGCAAATACTGGACCAAAACACATTAATCTCTAGGACACAGAATCCATCTTCTTTCTGAGCTTGTATGAAATTGCTTGAACAGAACCTTAAAGCGTTGATGAATTGTTCACAAGGAAGAATCAGATTTGTGCAGCTGGTTCTCTTCTTGATATCTTGGCTGATACTTTTGACCTTCTCATCATATCAAGCAAGACGGAAATGTGGCCTTAAATTACATCCACAGGAGTTTCTCCAATTAGCTCTAATGTGAAACAAAGTACAGTTTTCCTTCCACTTCATAATCGCTCACCAGTAAAAAGAAGTTTATCAGAAGTTTGTGGAAGGAAACCCAAACTTCTTATATTTATATAACCAAAGTCATACATTTTGAAATGCAAGTTATTCCCAATACTCAACAAAGGAATGTAAACTTCTGACACCAAGAAAAGTTACAAAAAATATTCTAAAATATATTCTCACTGTATTTTCTGGCTTTTAGTAAATAGAAATAATTTTGGTAGTTCTATCTAAGCTAAAACAAGAAATGTTTTGTCTGAACTTCAGACAGGGATTAAAAAAAAATGTTTGTCATTTTATTCAGTGTATATGAAAATCTGGTTTCAACTTTATATGTTAGTATTTTATAAACATTTATCTTCTTAATTTACCAAAACACTAAACTACCGAGTTCAAATCAAAATCAACCACTAAGCAATTAAATTAGGAATTTCTATTAATATCCTCCATGAAGTTTCAGGAATGTTGTTCAGTTAAATCCTCTCGTAGAAAAGTGTGTTAATCATTTTTTTTAATTATTTTATTTCATTTTTAAAATGATCCACTTTTATGTACATTCCCTGTGCAAATTTGGCTTCGCATCGCTGCAAATCACCACGGAGCTCGTTTGGACACTTGGAGTTGTAAATCTCGGCATTGCACTCAAACTGTGGTCAGCTGTTATGGGGCCATTGAAACACTCTGGCTGTCATGGAGGTCTCAGGCAAAAGCAGCGAGTTTAGGAGCTGAAGTCACCCATTTTGCAGGCCCGGTTGGTGGTGTGCGATCCACCGGACCCCCACAAAACACGTGGGAAACAATGCCACAACAACATCTGGACGGCCGTGTCATAACAGCCGGCACAAACGGAGAGAGCAGAGGAAAACAGATAGGTTTGTTTATACATATAGAGACTTTTGTCATTCTGTTTTTACTTATGCGGTGAAAAGCAGATTAAAACTCTCCGCTGTAAATGTTTTAGTTAGGGTTGATTTCCAGAAAAGCTGAATTTATTAACTGTACACAATGCACTCAGCTCAGTGAGTAATAGGATCAAACTGCGTCATCACACCACACAGCGCTTTGGGAGATGAGCCTGCATGGGAAGTCTTTTTTTTTCTTTTTCTTTTTTTTTGCGCGTTTTCCTTTTCGACTACTCAATAAAAAGCTTAGAGTAAAACCTAAATGGACATATTTCAGCAATTTGGAGCGTTTTAGTTGTCTGTCAACCAGGAAAACATTGCAAAACAGCTGCTGACTTCTGTGCCAAAAGGCAGCAAGTGGAGTTTGTCACTGCATTTTTTTTTTTTTAAAACAGAGCTTGGTGTTTGTTTAAGTCCCGAGGCTGAAGGCCTGTGAGCTGAAGTAAGATAAGGGTCAGAGAGTGTGTAGAGGACAGAGTGCTCAGAAAAGAAACACGTTCTCGTATCGGACACAAATGCATTCACACTTTGGGTCAGCGAGATGTTAATTGAGGCATGTGCGCATATGTGATGCGTCAAGACGAGCGTGGCCACACACCGACACGGGCAAATACTGCTTCCCAGTCCTTTAGAGTGGACACACACAAACCGAACACGGGTTTTCATACACTCTCGAGGCCCGACTGGAAAGTCTCAGCGCACAGTTTCCGGCAGTACTCCTACTCTGTTTCACCCCACTCCCCCCAGGAGTACACAAGTCGTTCCTTGGCTCGTATCGCAGGATTAATGAGCTCACAGACTGCATTAAATAGAATAAACAGAGCTGAACTTGAAACACTGAAACAAAGAAAAATGGGAGAGAAGGAGGAGACACTCTAGCGAGAGAAACTTCTTTAGGATTTGATGAACACACTTAAAAACCTGCAGAGTGATTGAAAAGGAAAGTGGACAAATTCAATGAGCAACTATAGAAAGACCTTCCAATCAGTCTTTAATATTTGAGAGGGGAGGAAGGTGAAAGAGAGAAAAGAGGAGGAGAAGAAGGAGGAGGAGGAAATCCAAATCCAAAGCAGATGGCCTCCATAGGGGCAGAACACTGAGAGCTGTCGTAAAATTGCTGCTCTGCTTTCAATTAGACCTTACATTTCAGAGACACAGAAACAGAGAGGTGGGGGGATGAAACAGTGTTAACATACCACTGAAGTTCTGGCCACAGCGACACTGGACTGAACCCATTATGTGAAGGAATGCAGTGAGAAAAAAGCAATCTTCAGGAGGGACTGTGCATGTGTCAGACATGCACAAATAGAGTGATATCAGGAATCCAAGGCAGGAGCACCGTTTCTATGTACACCGCTAAATTAGTTATTCCAGGCAAGACGACACCCAGGTAATAGGGTGAAATTGATTAAAAATGCATGCGGTTCAGACATTTAATCATGAAATTCCAGTTTCGACATCGTTTTGCCACAAAGCCCATGTAAAAGCTTTCTTTCAGTGAACGTTTTAAGCATATTTCTATCACCGACCACGGACAAAAATGCAACCCTGACCACTGTCTGAGGCTGAAAGGTGGTGTCGAAGTCGAAGCTGATCTCGTATATCAATACAAGTAATGACCAGCGGACAGACCCCAGACTGCAGACACCTCCCCAAAACCTGAAACCTTAATCCTCTGTCTGCAGGACCGGCTAGCCTTGGTTTAACGTTAAAACCCTCGTCCAAGTCAAACCCAACAGGAATCATCACCGAGGCTGCTGCTTTCAAGGTTGCGGACAAGATTTCATACTTTCTCAAAATATATTGGACAACACGTGCACCTTTGACAGTGAGGACTTCATATTAAACCCGAGGTCAGACCACAAAAAATAAGTATGAGGAGAAAAAGTCTACAGAACGTTTTGTGCAAATGCCTAATCTCATTCGGCATACGAGTAAAACAATTGAGTAAAGTCGTTTATAAAGCAACTAGGGCATCTATAAAAATGATCTAATCTGTAAATATATATTTTTATTGCAGTACAAAGTCACCCCGGTGTATAACAAACATAACAGAACTATTATTAATGCATTTGATAAATAAACGACCATTTCTAGTTACTCTTGGAAAGAGCAGATGCCTTTAAGTAAGACAGGCATGCGTCGATCTTCGCAGGTTAGGAAACGGCTACAAGGCCATCGTTTAAAAAGCCTGAAACAACTCGATTGGTGACAAATGAGGCTGGATGAGGACCAGAGTTTATTATTGATTTTCAAAATGTGCTTTGCGGGTATTTGAGAGGGAAGTGTGAGAGTGACATGTCATACTATTTTTTTTTAAGATAAAGAATGTTGGGTAAGTTGGCATCTGACCTAAAGGAAAGTTTAGGTAAGACTTAGGCTATTCTGCTCACTAGGCTATTCTGCTCACTAGTTTTGAAGCAGTCTCATGGTTTTCAAGCCAAATCTCCTCACCTATGTGACCTTTTTCAGTGCAAACATTTGCACTTGTAATCAATGACAGAACAGATGGCTCGGTCCCTCAGAAAAACTGCAGCTGAGCTGATACAGTAAGCCTATTACCTGGTTGTTTAGTTTTTCCTCAGCCAAGAGTTGCACACCAGTTTTGCACCTGGTCTGTGCTTCGTTATCTACTTGGTGACCTTGTCCGCTATGCTAGTTGCTACCAATACTCTATTGTTTCTTAGTACCAACAGGTGAATGAATATGGAGCTCTAGAGATTTAGTCTCTTTGTTTTTAGCCACAATTTTTCAGATCATCGAACAATTTTTGATGAAATACAAACAACAGTTTTCAAATTACTTTTGTTTATTAAAGGCAACAAGCAATCCAAACCAGCATGCAAGTGGAAAAAGTCTCCCACATATTCAATCATAAATTAACTGTAGCGAACCACATTCTTTTGACAGCTGTGTTTGGCTTCATTTAATAGAAATACCAAAACTAGAATCTGTCTGACAACATGAAGTAGGCTAAAAGATATAAAAAGGCAACTCTAAGCTTCACACTGATGTACATTCCACTTAGCCTCTGTAATTAATTACAATCTCAGTTTTTTTTCCATTTGCTAATGCTTAAGTCAAGTTAACGATGCGGCACAAAACTCGACACCGTGATGTGATTTTGTTCGACGTGTTAAACTATTCGCACAGTATAAAGTTTTGCGAAAACTGAGACTGTGTCAACCATTCAAAGAGAATGTCTGAGGCTGTTTTACAGACCACAAAGTTAAAAAGCAAGAACATTTTGTTGGGTCATTTAGGGCAAACCAGTCTTGTAGAACGTTTCTTCCCAGAGGGAATAGTTCGGCTGACCACATGAAGGCAACTCACATGTGGAAGAGATATGTATACCTGTCACTGTGAAAACAGGAAAACGTAGTTTGTGGAACCATCACGTTTAATGTGTTGTCTGACATAACAGAGATGACAGGAAAAAAAAAAAAAAAGATCTGAGGGCGCCTGTCGGCCAGAACTCTGGACCAAGTGGGGGCGTGCAGATGGTCGCAACTTCAAGCACCTCAAAAGAATGGCACTGTCACCACCTCAGCTGTGTCCCACTGCGCACAGGACAAGCATTTTTTATTGCTCATTTCCGCCACTGGGGTAAACAGCTGCAGCTTCATGCCAGAACCTCAGCCAGGTGCATTATGGGAACTGTTTATCAATCCCACCATACACTGCAAGCTCTAAATACAGCCACTGTTTTCTGGTCATTCGTCTCTCTCTCTCTCTCCCTCTCTCTCTCCCCTCCCCTCTTTTTCCCTGAAGTCTTTCTCACCTCCTTCCCTCCCTCTGGTCAGCTCCTTTGCTGGTGCAGCTGTCTCTTTATAATGCCTGTAAGGAAAAGTGGCCGAGGCTGAGAGTGATGTGAGGAACAGGTGCGCCAATTGAGGGATACGTTCGGCCTGAATCAAGCACAATGCACCTCTGTTCGTGAAAATAATCTCATCTGAAGGAGAGGGTGCACAGAGAAGACAGACAATGTACTTAAAGTAACAGGAAAAACAAGTCGGGGTAAATTATAGGGTGCAGAATTTTCCTTTGCAATCAGCTTCAGAACAAAGGCTTGGCTAGTATCTCTTTAAAAGAAACATGCAATCAGATTGGAAAACAAGTATGTTAATTGCAGTCAGATGAAATTAATCCAGGTCTACATTTTGCAACTAATAATTACCTTTAATCGCCCATGACGTCACTGGCAGTTGCACGTGACGCTGGTGTTAATGAGGACAAACCAAACCATATACAGAATCCCCCCCCCCCAACAAAACCTTCTCACCCTTTGGAAACAATTGCAGAGTCATTAAATGAGCCTCGGTTTGTTTTTCCAAGCGTTCACGATAGAGCTGCCTCAGTCCAAGTTGCCTCTGAACTGCTGGGCCGCTCCCCAGTGTTCTGCTGAGCTCCAGTCACCGGCTCGCATCTGGAAACTATCAGTGTAAACAAAGGAGCAGCGAAGGAGCTCAGGCCACGCTCTGACTCTCCACATCCCCCAGGACATCACTCAGAGAGCAGCCCAGGAATGCCAAAACGGCCCTCGACTTGTGTGTATTGCATTTCCATGTGCCCGTGAGTGGGAAAAGTGCGCCTGTGTCTGGTCTTGTGTCCTCATCTCAGAGTTTGTATTGAGCTTGGCTGAAGTTCAGAAACAGATAGGCTGACAGATAGCGAGGACAGGGTTCACTTCACAATGTTAGCTTTCAGCCTTTTTGCGTTGGGTTTTTGTTTGGTTTGCTCATTAAGCGTGGTATTTCTGATAAGGCTTCTAATTGCTTTAATGTGGTTTCAGTTAGCGTGCTAGCCCTGGCTCTGTGATGTATGCTACAGGGGCAGAAACTTGGACAAGAGGTTGAACCTGAGAACTTGTTCTCCTCTGTGAAACATCAAAAGGATCAAAGGATCAATCAAGTCTGATTCTTTTCTAAGATATCACAGGAAATATTTCCAGAGATTTACTAACTCCATATCTATTAATCATGTGGTTTGGTTGCTTTTGCTTCAGCCTAAATTTCCAACATGTTGCTCGTAGAGGCTGAACCTCTTTGATGCTTGTGTGCGCTGTGCACAGACTTCACCACACAGCCCAGATAAGCAGTCTTATCTTCCTTAACTGTCTCTAAATATAAACTATAGAATCACACATAATTTGCTGCACACCACCTCAATCGCTTACTAATGGCTGCACCACCAAGCACACAACGAAGCCTGCAAGTTATTTTGCAGACACAGAACATGGAGTGTGGCTCCAAGTCTGCTCAAGCTTCACAAAGCATAGAAGTCATAATACGTCACAGGTTTCTGTCAAACTCATAAAATGAAATGACAGCAAATGACGATAATTCAACAATGTGGCCTTACCTATTATTGTCTTTTTTAAATGTGTCTAATAAACCTCACCAGACACAATGGAACCAGTCATTATGTTAGGGGACCTTTTGCACCAGAGGGCAAGTCAACCCACTCAACTTATTTTTAGGGCACGCTCATTTGAAGCTCACCCAGCAGCCATGTCAGAAAATGCAGCTTTGAGACTAGATGCTAATATTTGAGTTTCAAGGCAATAGCTTATAAAATAGGAGAACAACTCTTAGTTTTCACCATGTTCAACTAACTGGGAACTCTAACAAAACTAGTCATGTGCCAAATTATTGACAAGTCAGAGAGGACACATGCTAACATTAGCCTAGCATCTCAGGAAGTTCAAAGATCCTGGTGAGTAAAATGCACTTTTACTAAAAAACTTTTCAAAACTGACTGCGCAGAGCGAGACAGTCCTTTTGAAATCAATTGTAAACCTATGACTGTTTTAGCTAAGGTGATGGAACATTTTGGCAGATTTAATTTTATGTTCAAGCATAAAAGACACCCAAGACGCTCCAGGTAGACAAATAACAGCCTCTGGTTATCTTTAATCTTACCTCAATTGTTTGAGGTAAATCTCACTTAAGGCCTATGAATAACTGTCTGGAATGGCTTAAGATATTAAATAACAACAGATGAAAGATTTAAGTTCATTACTAACATATCTGAACAGAAAGGTCTACACACATACGACATAAACATGAACAGCTTCTCTCCAAAATATGTTTATCTATAAGAAAATAATTCAACCTTCCAGTTAAAATACTTTAAGCAAGATATCCCTCTAAGCTAGTAACACTCAGTAAAACTTCAAAGTAAAAATGAAAAAATACCGCAAACTAATATACTATTTTATATATATATATATATATCTATATATATATCTATATATATATATATATATATATATATATATATATATATATATATATAAAGGGAACATTTCACTTAAATTTTGTGTGGCTCCAAATCCAGGCCTCCATTGGTTAATAAATTTGATTTCCATTGATGATTTTTGTGTGATTTTTGTCATGATCTGTGTTTCTGTGTGTTTATTTTTGAGTTCTTCTGTGTTCAGTCCTGTTTTCCCTGTGTAGTCCTGTTCCCTGTGAGTCTCTGTCCTCCCTGTTGATTGCTCCCCAGGTGTGTCGTATCCCCCTGATTACCCTGTGTGTATTTAGCCCCACCTGTTGTCTGTGTTCGTTGTCAGATCCTCGTCATTTGTAACTGTTTCCCTGTGCCGTCAGTCTACGTCTGTTTATGGGTCGTACGCAGTTGAACTGTGAAGTCCTGCATCGACCTAAGCTCGTTTACATGTCTGTTATCCAGTTGCTACCGGTATTAGCTGTGTGCTAACTTTCTGCCGTGCTGCCTGTTCAAGACTGTGAGCTACATTATTAAATTCATCATTCTCATTTTACCTGGGTCTACCTGTGTTTCCTCACCACCTCAACCACATCGATTATGACAATTTTGTTGTCAGCACATTCAACTTTGTCCAGAACAAAGTATTCAATGAGAATATTTCATTCATTCATTCAGATCTAGGATGTGTTATTTGAGTGTTCCCTTTATTTTTTTGAGCAGTGTATTTATGTATATATATATAACTATAATTAAACTATAACCAATGATTCTTTCATATATTGTAGTTGCATTAAAAGGGTCATAAAGCCTAAGAAGAGAAAGACCAGTTCTCTCATTTGTCAGATTTGAGCAATCATAGCTAACAATTACAACTTCCCAGTGTCTCTTTAATATAAAGCATCTTTAAAGAGATATCGCCTGAAACGGGATGTTTGACACAAAGTGAAAAGAAAGCTGCCAGAATCTCGCTGTGAGAATCTGCACATCTATGAAAAGATGTTTGATTTTCTTCTAGACTAAAATACATGTGTAAAAATTTGCACCAAGCATCATATTCTGTCGATGAATACCAACATGGTGAACCTTTAGCTTATATGTTTACACTGAAGATTGTATGCATACTTGCAGAAATATTATTATTGTTTATCCTTTTCAGCAATGAATATAATCAACCTGTAAATGTCCATTATAGTTTAGTCCCACTAAATAAACCAGTTTTAACGTTCAGCAAGGTGAACATACATGGTTTGAAAAGATGACAGAAACATTCACATATGCTGCCTGTAAATGTTCAGGCTCTAATAATAAAGAAGCCAGAATATGATATATAAATACGCAAGCAGACAGACACTCATTATATTTTCTAATATTAGTCATCAGATGGAATGACCTCTCACTAAATACGACTTCCCCTCTAAGTTTTTCATCACGGTTGTCATCTACTCAGAGAGCTCTCCTCTGCACCTGCTCTGAACTCATGTGGGTCACTGTGGGCTATTCTTAAAAAACTGGTTTCATATTCTAAAAGCTCTTTATTCCAGCTATTCTTATATATGTTGCCATTTATTACTCTAAAAAAGGCAGTAGAACCCACCTGTTCTCAGATCTCAAAATGCAAAATGAGGTGATTTTTATTTGTAATCTCCGTCAGGTACCATTTTGACTGAACCAAAATGGTGCATTGGGATACAAAAAAAAAAAAGTGATAAATGTGGTATGTGGGGAAAAAAACTTAGAACAATCTTGGTATGTAATCAAATCCACAGCTATTTCAAAACTGCACTCTTACAGAGCAACATTTCCTAAAAGCCTCAAAAACCCAAATGGATGTGTCTAAACAGAGCGGTGAGAATCCAGCAGCTAAGTCTGCATATGATTGATTACTTTTATGCAAGCAGTGGCATTCAGGATCTCCTTAATGTGCTTCTGGGTTTAACCTCTGTGAGCACATGTTTTCGTAGATGTGTGTTTTATCTCACTTTGACGTGAAGGGGAGGACGATTATATTAGCCATTGCCGAGAGACCATTTCCAGAGCGATGGAAATGGCAAAACAAAGTTTCTTCTAGTAAATGGTCCTGACTGGCAGAAGCTCACAGTGAAAATCTGCACATCAAAGTCCTGCCTTGTGCGTTTGCGCTGCAGGAGACTGATCCTAGGCCACAGTACACACACACACACACACACACACACACGCGCACACACACACACAATCTTAAACCTGAATAAAGATTTCCTTTTAGGAATTTTTTTCAGACTGCAGAGAGATTATGTAACAGTAATGAGAGAATCATTACTGTTTAGTCTGTCCTTTGACATGCATATATATCACCCAGAAAAACAGCTAAATCAAGACGAGCTGTAGCAAAGACGAAAACATCTCGCTGCTTCCAATTATCCGGATAGATTGGGACATGTTGCTCAAAAAATACACAAAAATTTCATGTTGGTTTATTTTGCTAATGACATCAATCCCAATAGAGAAGTTTAATTTGTTGTAGGAAAATACCCCGCCCAAAAATGACAATAATTGCAAGTTCTTGGAAATATATTAAAAGCCTTTACACATTTTATCACATCACAACAAATTTAAATGTATTTTGTAGGGGTTTTAGGTGACAGACCAACACTTACGACGATACAGTGGAAGGAAACAACACATTCTGTTTATACGTATCACAAATAAATATCTAAAATCAGTGGCGTGCATACAGGACAACACTTTGTAGAACCACCTTAACCTGGCTTGGATGGGCTTCGTTGAATGCTACACAAGATTTTGCTGTTGTTACTCTTCTACAAAGGCCAGATTTGTAGAATGTATTAGTATTTTTTTCCGTCAACAGATTGTCTCATTTGAGCTTTGGGTACATGCATTTCCTGCAGTTAGCATGGACCTTTTGGCTGCTTCTCTGATTAATGCTCTCCCTGTAAGCTTAGGTGCACGGCCATGTCTTGGGAGTTTTGTTGTTGTGCCATACTCTGTCTGTTTTCATATGACGGGCTGAACAGTGTGTCAAAGTGCTTCAATATTTGTCAAATGGTTTCATAACCTTAAACCTGCTTCCAGGTTATAAAACCTTAAAGACACCAGACGGGTGTTGCTTGGTCTTTAAGATTTTATTTGTTCAATTATGTTTTCTAACAAACCTCTGAGGCCTTCACAGAACAGTTGGATTTATGCTGAAATTAAATTACGCAGAGGCGGTGTCTATGTAGTTATTGGGACATTTCTTGAGGCACTTGGTTGCTCTTTATTTGATTTAGTTGTGTTAGAGAAATCTGGAAGTGTTCCATCAACTCCTACAGAGTTAAATTCAACACTTTGAAAGTGTTTATATTGGTCCACTGTGGATGGTGTAGAAGTTACACTTTTGAAAGTGTCAGTCTGGTAAGGTTTTTAGCAACCATGAGTCAACAATGGGGCACCCTACTATATATGCTACCGGTGTATCCAACACAGTTTTCAACAGGAGAGGGCTCTCCTTTCCAGTTCTTATCAGATGTTATAAAGAAAATTTGGATCCCTGAAGGCATGTTCTACCTTCCATGTGGGCCCCCTGTAGGTCCAGGCCAGGGGCCTGTTGCAACCCCTATCCTATCTGTTGCTCCTTCCCAGATGTGTTGTCACAAATATGTTACAATTGTGGGAGGAACTGTCTGATGTTGATTTCTAAATCAACACCAGACTGAGTGTTGATGTAGACTATTGGAGTTAATTTAGAAATCAACACTGGACTCCAAAGAGTTAAACTTTTTGTTTAACTCTTTGGAACTCTTTAGTGAGTGTTAGGGAAACTAACACACTAGTGAGTGTTAGGGAAACTAACACTCACTAACACTCATGTTGTTGAATTAACACTGTATTTTTGACATACAACACTTGCACTGGAGATCTGACACTTCCGAATTTGCTGTGTGAGAGCAAATGATGCACACTGCTGTTTTCAGATTTTTATTTGTAAAACATTTTATGAAAACCCCCAAAAACCCACAATTATGTTCTACTTTGTGTTGGTTTGTCACAAAACAAAATTCCCAGTAAAACACACCCGGGTTTCTGGATGTAACATGACAAAACAGTAAAATACAGGGAAAAGAGCAATACATCTTTTGAGTTGCAGCTTTTAAACAAAGCTCTGGAAGCTAACCATCCAATATGATGATCTGTTGATGTAGATTAAACCAAATCTTCATTAAGTCCCTTTTATTAACTTTATTCCTCACAAATGAAATGTCATGACCTGTAATTTTAGCTTGTTTTCATAAACTGGAGGTGGAGGGTTTTTTGTTGTTGTTTTTTTTTTAATAATGAATTTGCTGCAAGCAGGTACAGGAAATACACTTATTTGATTTTAATTTACGATAATACTGCGGGTTCGTTTACTTACAAGATCCCCCACCCCACACCCAGCTCCACTGATTCCTCTGCCCCCAAAGGACAGCTGTTAATCTAAACTACAGACCTGCCATACAATGCAAAAACACCATACGCACCATATAAATCTGTGTTTTTCTCTTCAGTTACACACCACTGTTGCTGCTGTCCAAGACAGCTGCAGAGACAAATCATCAGGTCAAAATCGTTTTACCAAAAGCAAATTCCCAGATTCCTAGATTTCCACAACGCAGCTTTCCTAATCGGCCACGGATCTCAGTGTGATGTTCTTGGATGACGGATGGATACTCCTGAGAGTCGAGCGTGTGGGTGTTTAGATTCATAACAAAGACACCCTCTTCTTTCAAAACCTGATGTTTTTCACTGGATCGTTTTTCATACTTCCCGCCATATTCATAAAGAACACAAACACAGAGCAGCACAGAGGTGCGCTTGAATCAACACGCACCGGCTTGACACTGAAGCCGTTGTAGGCTACGCTTGTCCTGCTCCCACACTTAACTCATTTACTTGGTGTTGAGGGCCAGTGCAAAGTGGAGATGTAAGGATCGAGTACGGGTTTCCCCTTTGCCCTCTCTCGGCCTTGGACTGAGCCACAGTCCCGCTGGTCCCAGCAAGCTGTGCTCCTGCGCTGCAGGGTTATGTTTCCAGTCCCGTGAATGACAAGGCCAGGTTGGGCAGACAATCTGGGACATACAGAGGTGCACGAAACATTGTCACAGGAAATGAGTGTTTTTGCTGTCCGGTTTAAACGTAACTTGCAGGAGGAGATCTGCAGTAATTCTGATGTGGGTGAGTCTGAGTGTCACCTTTCTGAAAGTTACTTTACCGGATCCACTGTGCATGTGTGTTGCTAATCTGAGTGTCACTCATACTGAATTCTATATTGGACCTATGGCCCTATATGGTTTCTCAATGGCAAGCCCAGCACAAGCGCCTTCTCTGTTTAACTCCTCAAAAATAAAACATCTTGACAGTCGGAGTTATTTGCAGTGATGATGGTCCTCTGCCTGATGTGACACAATGAAACAGAAAACACAGCTGATAATACAGATCCTCTGCATCCGCGATAAGCCTTATCTGTTTGCAGAAGGGCCTCGGCTTGCTCTCGGGCTCCGGTCTTTGGTAACCTGACAGAGTGAGTGCTTGGGAAGAGACAGACGCCTTCGCTGCAACTGGAAGGAAGATCAGGGGTCAAACTTGGAAAACATTCCCATGGAGCACCTCCCCCCACCAGCCCTTATCCCTGCCAGGAACGTCTCAACAGGGAAGTGCACACAGAGACAGAGAAAGTGTCTCAATAAAACACTCGTTATTTAGACGCAAATTGTCTTTTTTTTTTATTTTCTTCAATGAGTAAAGGCCTGCGATTAAAGTTGGGTGACAGAACGTGGTTACAGAACAAAGAAGCAAACAAAAAAAAAGTAACTAAAGTATAACTAAGAAACTGCATTCAAACCTTTTATGTATTTATAGCGAAAACATTGACTGTAGATTGTTTTACTTTAACAACTTGATTTTAAAATTAGTGATGAGATTGTGTATATCCATTTATTCTACCTTATACATGTTGGAAATGAAAAAAAAAAGCAAATGATTTTCTGATCAGGGAGCGCACTATATGCAAGTGCTTCTGGGTTGCATAGACAGCAACACTAAAAAACAAGTAGCTTAGCTATTTTCAGTAGCATTTAATAGAAACAGCAAGTTTACCCCATGGTCTCCTTTTAAAACATGTTTGGAAATGTTTGGAAATCTCTAAGTCAAGATAATGATCGACATTAACCAAATAATAAACAGGGAGATTGCTGATTCAAAGGTGCTAGCTGCACACATTGCTAACATAAACTGCAAGAGACAGTTAATAATGAGAACTCTGTAATTCAATTGTCTTTATTTTAAAGTAGTAGTAAAACCGTGTTTTAAAGGGAGTTCTCTTTCTCTCTCACTCACATGCACACAGTGTGTCCTCACCTTTCAACTAATAAAAATAATTAGCAACAGCCTACAGCAGTGAGCTAGACAACTAACATTTTAAATGCTGCTCTTCTATCCTTTGACTCTTAAAAGGAAATCTGCCACAAAAGTCCGACTGGTCCAAGTCTGCTCATTGGTGACCCTAATTTTGCATTCTGTCCCAAAGAGACAGAATGCAAAGCAATATCAGACAGATATTACTTTGAGTCCAGGTGCTACAATGGACTGAAAGTACATTTAAGTAAAAAAATTCAAGGGATACAAAATATTAAGAAATCCAAGAAAGGCAAAAGTAACCAAGCCAAGTCAAATTACATATTATAACAAAATGGTAAATATTAGTAAATATTTCCAGCTGACAAACCAACAGACACAAGAATGATCTCCTTGACGGTTTCAAAGAGATCCTGCTAAGGATCTATTTACTGCATTTGGTTCAGAGGTGTTGGGTCCAGGGAAACCTCTTCAACATGCAGGATCTTCCTAAACAGCTAACTTATCATTTCAGATTTTTAAAAATGAAACATTTGTTGTCTGCCTGCTCCCATTTTATTATGTGTCATGGAGAAAGTAGAAGTATAACGGGGTTTTACCTAAATAGCAATGACATGTAAAAGTAGTAAAGTTTCTTTGTAACCTTAAAAAGGTGGATGTCAACACATAGTGGGAAAATGTGCAACAAATCAAACTACATAAGAAGCCTCAATCTCCTACATATAGAGCAGAAGACAATACAGGACCAAAACAGAGACGTTTGCTGTTGAAATTCTTCTTCTCCCCCCCGTGCTAGGATGTAAAACCTCTGCCATACTTGAGTGGTGTGCCATACTTGAGTCTGGCACACCACTGCAATGCTGAGAGGGCCCTGCTGGGGGAACAATACAGCCCTGCCTTCCTGACCTCTCGGTCTAGCATATCCTACACACACACAATGACTGCCTTAATTACCAGACTCCATTCCCACCACTAGGTCTTTCCCCAGTGGTGGCCATTCATAACCACAGCCTCTCCCTGAGGTGCCCATTCAAGCGCAACACAAAGCTAGCAGTGTCAGTCCCTGATCTCTTGACACCAGCTCCTGTCCAGGGAGCCAACGCTCGCAGCTTCAGCCTCGTCGCAAAGGAAGCTGTTGTCTCCGTTTGACAAAAATCAAAGGTGCTGCAGTGGCTCATTAGTTTAAACAAGTTCCAACAAACCAGTTGGGATGATAAGGGAAATCACTTGTTCAGTGTTTGGGTCATTCAGAAATCCCACCTATCTCACTCTTATCCTGAATTTGAAGTGGAGAGGCACTTTTTTTTTTTACTTTTTTTCCTACTTTAGCCTGTCATTATTCACAAACAAATAGACGAAGCAATAAAGTTATTTAAAACATTAAGGTACTTCACTGCATAAATAAGAAAGCATAGATAAATAGAATAACCTCATAACATTTAAACAGAAAATGTTCCTGTAACTGACAAATACATCAAACTCTAGTGAGAAATAGTGAAACTCTGACCTTTGAACTCCCAGCCTACCCGACACCTTCAGTAAAAAGCAGCCCCGTCGTATGCGAGTTCAAGTTCAAGTCAACTCCATGCCATAATGACCCCTGTTACACTGCAGCAGTGTTAAAACCCCAGGCTGAAATGTTATTGCTTCACAATAAATGCTGTTGTCGCCATATATTCTCCACCGCAGGTCGTAGGTAAAGTAAAATTGTTTCCAGCAGGAACACGAAAGTAGACTTTTAAGACGCTTTTGTGTTGTGGTTAACTAAAGAAAGTGCCGGAATGCTAAAACAAAAAAACCTTACATTCTAAAATGGGAGCTGACCTGGTTTGCTTCATGCTGAAATCAACAAATTACATAAGGTAATGTGAACGCCCCAAACACGTTGCTGTTTATTTGCTTTGTATTTATACGAGCTTCAGTTTTACAGAGTTGGCATAACGGTGTGTCTGAATAAAAATATTCTTCAACAAAGTTTTACATAACACACTATACACAAACAAGGCTAATGAAGCAGTCTCACAGAATATCATTATTCTAAGGGTTTTTTTTAGAAACTGATTTATCAGAAGAATTCTTTTATTAAAAAAACTGACCAGAAGCATCTGAGCATCCCAAAGCAATGCCCAGCAGGTAAACCCACAAAGCAATTTGCCTCATGCTGAACACCATTTAATTCACAAAATGCAAATATACATAAATCTGCTTTTTAAAACTGTACGTACCAATCAAATACCCTACGTGCCGACCCAGTTCCTCTGCATTTAAATGCAGAATCATGCATGCATTTGAAAAAAATCCACCAAAACCCATGCATATTTATGTAAATCAGAGCTGAAATCGTGGCATTTTCAAACACTGGTGCAGTTTAGGACACGCAGATTATGAGGAATGTTTACAATCAACTGAATGCAGGCGGTTCATTTTACCCACAAGGAGAAAATAAAACAAAAATAGAATACAGCAGAAAGTCATCCTTCATTTTCTACTGTGTGCTTCTGCTTAAAGTCTTTCTTACAGAGAACCCAGAGAAAATGAGAATTGCTGAAGCTTTGCCTACCTGTGTTGAATATCCGACTGGTTTAATGACGAAAAGGAGTCGGGTGGATTTTCAGATGAACTTTAGTGGATTAAGAATGAACGAAACATACATACATTACAGAGAGTCGGAACTCAGCTAAGATACAAACTAACTGCGGCTGTTAGGAAAGAATTATCATCACCATGGAAACAGGTTCCCGAGCAACATGGGATACGGAGTCCGCTTTGCCATAGGCCACAAATAGTCCACTTTCTAACCAGATACTAACTACAAAATGACAACTAAATCTATGAAACAATTACAACTAAAATAGTTATATTAAACTACAATATCCCAAATAATAAGTCCTAAGCAAATTCTAGTTAAATCAAATCAAACAAATTCTCAACAACCTGTATGGCATATAGAGTAATTTAATGCTNCCCCNCCACCACCTGTTGCTCACCAGCACCAGGGCATAGCAGACTACTAAGTCAGTAGACGTGTAGAAACTCACGGCGTTCCACACTCTTATTCGGGTGCCTTTTGTGTTTAAAGTAATAACCATTAGATCACTTTATACATTTTTGTATTGAATCTTTGTATGTACCATGATACCAAAGTATTTTTACATATAGTAATCATATCATGAGAATTTTATACCAGTTGTCCACAGTGATGTATAAGCGCTGTGTTTTATTATGTCATAAATTGTTACAATGAGTATTAGTTTAAAACACATGTAATAATTGTTCAAGCTGTTAAAAATTTTAATCTTCACTTGGAAAAAATCTGCTACTCTATGAATCATTCCAGTGTCTTTTGCAATCTGTAGCAGTGCACTGATAAAATCCACATGGCCTATCGATTTAAAAGTACCATCCGGATCTGTCTGTAGACTAAGAATAGAATATGTTTCTATGCTTTTGTCATTTCTGTACCTGCTATGTTTTGTGATTTTTATGTAAAAAAAACAACTTTTTTTTTTACATAAAGTCGTTTCTAGATCGACAAGCGAGCAACACTGCAACCTGGCATAAAAAAGGAGGCATCACAGTTCCTCAAATCTGCTGGACCTTACAAGTAATTAAAGCCATCTGCTCTGCGAGGGGAGAGACTGAGCATTAAATGTATCCCATACTCCTATCTTTGTAAATTATAGCCAACATTTTCTGTTTTTGATGGTCAACTAGACTTTATTTAGTAGATGCCTTTTTTTTTTTTTTTTTTTCCTTTAACAAGAGTTGTGGTTTTAAATCAATGTATCAACGTTTTCCACATCCAGTTGTAACTTTACCTGACTTCAGTTGCTGTAGCAGCACGGCGCCTCCCAGAAACGGGGTTTTCAGTGTCACGGTTAACAAAACAGGAAATGGTGCGATTGTTGTCTCAGCAAAAATTGAGAGGAAGAATGGGATTTCTGTCCAGAACACAAACCAGCTGGCAGGAAACAACACGTTTATCATTCTTTTAACTTTGATTTCCTTTCAGGGGAAGTGCCCTCACTGCCCTGTCACTGTCTCCTGCTGCCTCCCAGATTCAGTGCCATTCTCAAGACTGTGCTGTGAAAACCTGCCACATGCAAACACAACACCCCTGAGTGGCGTGACAGGGACCCGTCTAAAGTGCCTGCTAGTCATAGCAAATAATCACAACCACGTCAGAACTTTCTCTATAGAGTGATGAGGACCGCGGAGGTGACATGTGAAACCTTCTCTCCTGACAAATGCTGAAGTGTGACTGTGCTGGTGAAAAATGGATTAGCAAGCCACAAGAGGCAAACAGCAGGAAGAACATAGAAGAAATAGAAATACGAAATTGTGCTTTTTCTGGTGAGAGCTGGTTTAACAGACACACTACAGAAAGCTAATGGAAAAATGTAGATCTATGCTCTTTCCACTCACACAGGAAATATCTAAAGCTACGTCTAGGCCACATAATCCCTGGAACTACAGCAAAATCAGCAGAAGGCTGAGTATCAAAGAGAGAGCTACCAAGACTGTTAATAAATTCAGTTGCATGTGTCCAGACCGAGAACTAACACATCTTGAGCCGCAGATTTAAGGTAGAGCTGTTCTCAATGTGAGACAGAAGCTACACGTCTCTATAGGAGCTCACAGCTTCTGCATCTGGATAAACTGCAATTAAATGTTGGCTACTGTAATGTTGCTTTAATCATTGTACCAATTTTTCTTTAATAACTCTGAGGGGCCCTTTTTAGGATCCAAATCAACGTTTAACAAGCATATTTAGAAAGCAATTCGCCCCACAGACAATGCGATTGTCAAACTCAATCCAACCTACTCTGTGTTAACCACATTTATTATGGAAGGCATTAAAGACAAATCAATGGATAATTAAAGCCCTACCTTTAAGTTTCTTTATATTATTTACAGCAAGAGCAAAAACGATATGATTCTTAAACATCTGCACTGCTTTCAATATGCAGATTCATTTAAATATTTACAATATTTTCAGCTACTTCAAGGCTATTATAACCTCTGGAACAGCAGAAGCACTACACTGCGTGTAAAAGAACAAACCAGCAATCAAGTTGAGGCATTTATTTGCAGGATTTTAGTTCAAGGATTGATAACCTCAAGCAGAGATGTTCTGAATATTAGCTACAAGTTAATATAAAAAGCTGTCACCCATCCATTTCCTCAAACTGTAGTAAATATTGCTTCAGTGATTGTGTGTATTTTCTTTTCATATCTCCATCATGATACAATTTATCATTACAATCAAAACGAATCTGGTTTATCATGACAATGACTGATCATTTCTTGATCGATCCTCAAACCTCAAAACAGCGAAGTTGGTTGGGATTGGTGCGTTTGCTATTTGGACAATCCTTTTTTTTTTCAATTTTGGTTTAATAAGAGAACATGAAATCACAAAATTTGAAAACACAATTCAATGCAACGATTATGCATGGTACAATAAAAGGTAGCTATCGTTGTAGTAATTTTTTTTTACCCACATCCATAGTTTGAACCCACACACGCATATCTTGAATTCTTACTATCGTATTTTAACAATGCCCTCTACTTTACCTCTTTTAGATGCTGCAAATTATCCCTGCATGACAACCAGCCAATTAAAAAAAAAAGGCATCAAAGTTTTATCAGAGGTAAGCACTGGCAAACAAACATGTTTTGTGAGAACAACAGCCACTGAGGTTTGTCGTGATGGGCTGTAATGGTAAGTCATTATGTTTATTACCAGGACTGAAGGAAAAGCACACATGTTGGCAACTCACACTTTACTCCAAGTGTGATTTGCATCCAGTGTGAAGAGGCCCTCAGGGTGTCCTTACACTGCTAGGGGAGACCATGGTGACCATTTGTCTAAAGAGGACAGACGATTGCTGAAGTTTACACCACATGAGTTGTGAGGAAGTATCACAGGAGCTGCAGATACAATTCAGATAGATGCTAACAGAGCTTCAGCCGTAGCTAAATCATATAGGTTTACCTGAGCAACACTGGGGGCAGGGGCGATAATAAAATAACATCCATCCTCAATTATTCAACAAACAATTTTTGCTCCAGTTCGCTGCAAGCATTGTCGTTTAAATACATAAAGCCTGATAACACTATTGAAGGAACTAGAGATGCCCCGAGAATTTGTCTTGTGGTTTTAATCAGAGGATTTTCAGCTTTATCAGCTTTCACCAGTGACTGGTTAGCTGAAAACTCAAAAATGCATTTTCCAGTCAACAACACTCCTCAGTGTAGACTCTTTTACTGAGTTAAGAAGCCTCAGAGTTATCTATTTTCAGTACCATTAAGGTTTGTTTTTTTTTTTTTTTTTACTTTTTAACTGCCTTGATGACACTTGTGTCTCCATGGACCCATTGACTTACATGTAATGGAGACAGTAAAGTGGTTAAAACGGCTCAGAGGAAATGCAAAAGCAGCTGTTTAAAAGTAATTAGTATCCCAAGTGATACCGAGAAACAGCAACACTTTAAGCAGATAACAAAAAGGTTGAGCAAAAATGTACTCACTTGTGAATAAGTTCCGGACAAAGGAACATCTAAAAGCCCATGTAAGAATTGGGACTGAATGAAAAAGTGTTTGTCATTTTCCTGGAGACCTTTGTAAAGAGTTGAGAAAATATGCCTCAGCTTACTTGCAAAGGACTACTAGGATAACTAATGCGGTATCACTTGCAAATGTAATAACACGTATGGCTGATGTCCCAGAACGCGTTAACAAATATGACCGTAAACTTTGGAGAAAATCAATCAGGTTATTTTTAATTATGCTCAAGTCTGACATATTTAGCTACACTGAGCCAAAAAGATTGAGAGATTTTCAAATAATTAAAAACACTGAAATGTAGCTCCACCAACAGAAGGGAGAAAATTCTGAGCCATACAGAATATAATTTCAGAATGACAACCTGCAAGATTTACAAGACTGCTGGGAGAGGAGCAGGGTATGATGAAGAACATAAAGAACAGAACGGGACCTAGACTTAATCCTCTTGTCTCATTACAAATCCCTCAAACTTTTTGTTTTGCTTTATTTATTTTTATAGATGCAGAGCAATAGAAAACATTTTGTTGGAACGCTAGATAGTTCTGTGTCATGTTTTACACATATATACAGGTTTAAAACATACTTATCATGTTTATATTCACTTAAATGTTTGTTGCCAGTCACTATGTGCTATGTCGATAAAAACACAATAATATAATAGGAAGCTATTTGATTTATAATGGCCTTTATCACAAACTGATGGCATATTGTTCAGGATTTAGGACTATTTATTAGTAATTCACATGAGTTTTTTTCAGCCTCAGCAATATAAATCAGCTGCCCTGATCGCGTTGTCCTGCACATTTAAACATGTTTTCTTGTAGTTTGGAAGGAAGCGAGACATTGAAGTAATTCAGAGTCAAGCCATGTAAAGAAGAATATAAAATAATGCAGTTCGTTGTTTATGTAAAAAAAAAAAATGCTGGTTTAGGTACTCTAGATGTTTTCAAAATGTACTTATTCAAACATATCTCTACATTTATAAATGCAAAATACTTGAAGAGAGTGATGGGTCAAATTGTCAGTTCTAGTGACCGATAATTTCCTTTGTGCTTTTCTAAGAAATGCATAAATAATAAATGCTTTTTACTCAGAAGGATACGAATGAGAGCCTGAATATTTGAGGAAGAGCAGGAATAATACTCAAGGGCCCACTCTCTCTTCACGACACAAAAAAACATGAACGGCAACAGAACCCACCCCCACACACCCTCACTGTGGTGAATGCATTCTCTGAATTAATCTTCCTACAGGGAGCAAGTAGATGCCATCGCTCTGATCACTCAAATCAGAGCCATGTCCAGCTGCTGAGGGAATCAGACCTCTGAGCAAAAACCAAAGCATAACCGCAAAGTGGAAGACATCTTGAACTACTGCCAAAGCACAGCCATGAGAGGCATTCTGCTCATAACTACGGGACCGACCTCATTTTCCGAATAAAAGCCAGTTTACATAACACCTCTGTCCCCATGACAGGGAGCACTGGGCAGCTGCTGCCAGGCCTGTGGCTTTCACTCAGCTATAAGAGAGCCTTCAACAAATTTTTCTTCCAATTCTCACATGCCTACTTTCAATATTTATGCTTGAGAAGAAAAATAACGAAGACCAAATGAGAATAAATAATGTTATACATTTAAAATCTATAAAAGATCATTTCTGCTAAGCTGTAAAGTCCTAGCTTGTGAGTAGTAGAGGTGGTGCACTACACAGTGCTTTGAAAATGTATTGGCCCGCTTTTTTGTGACACGTAAATGTTTCAGATATCCAAACAAATCTTAATTTTAGACAAAGATAAAGTGAGTAAATAGAGGATTCTGCTTTTGGAAGATGATGGCATCCGTTAAGGAAACAAAAAAGGTGGAAAAAGTAGCTGCTCCCAAACCCTAAAAACTGTTTGTGATAACTGTTAAAAAGCCGAGAACATTGCTGTGTTAGGAATTTAGACTCATTCTGCTTTGCAGAGCTGCTATGCTTCAGCAGTCTGATGGTCTATTCAGGGTCGCAGCATCTCAACTGGGTTTAACTGAAGTCCAGACTTTGAATAGACAACTCCAAAATCTTATTTTTGTGCATTTGGAGACATTTAGAAATTGACTTGTGCTTACCATCATTTTCCTCCTGCACAACTCAAATGCTTGAATTTTGAACCTCAATCTGATGGGCAAATTTTCTCCCTCAAGGTTTTCAAAAAAAACCGAGAAGACTCGTGGTTGCATTAATTGCTTCAAGTCATCCAGGTCTGGAAACAACAAAATAGTCCTCGACCATCACACTCTTTGGCCAGATGGGATGAACACCTTTCCACAGAATACATGACCAAAAACTCTTGGGGATCATGAAAATATTTTCTTTCAGAAATTTAAGACAGCTCTTTGTGCTGTTTTGTTTTATTGATGAATCATGAGCACTAAACTTAATTGAGGCAACTAAGGCTTCCAGTGCTTCACATGTTCTGGGTCTATTGTGACCTTGATGAGTTGTTGATGCACTCTTGGAGTCTTTTTGGTAGGTTTGGCCACTCCTAGGAATGTACACCACTGTTCCGTGTTTTCTCCATTTGTGTAAATTGGCTTTCACTGTGTTTGGAGTACCAAAGCCTTACAAATGGCTTTGTAACCGTTTCCAGACTGTTCCGGACTGCGTTGCTTTTTGAGAGATCTTTTTGCCTTATTTGTGTTGTCAGACAGCTGCTAAATGAGTAATTTCTCAACTCTAAATGTCAACCAGAGATCAGCCCTTGATGTGGCTAGTGACAATGGTAAACACAGTTAATCCACGCTTTAACAAGAGTCTGCTATCCTTTTACTAAGGGCTACGTTGCTTTGAAAAGCTCTTTCTTGCTTGAAAAATGAAATTGTGAGTTGTAAACTGCTTTTTTTTTTTTTGTTTACTCCGGTTATCTTTGTATGATGTTAAAATTTGTGTGATGATCTGAGTCATTCGAGCCATGACAAATAAGACAAAACAGAGACAATCTGTAAGAGGCCAAATACTTCTTCACCACATTTTCTACATCATCAGACTGTGCTTATTCATGCTGTCCAAGTTGATGAACTTAGCCACACTATGCTCAGCAGACGCTTTGTTTCTAACTGGCAAAGCAAACCCTGACAAGATAAACAATCGGGAACATCGTCAAGATTGCATATTGTGCAACTGAGAAATACGGAATGAGAAAATATCATAGTAGAAATGTAGCAATTCTTCGACAGAAATGCTGTGGGATGTTTGTGGTGAAACACAGACTAAATTACCCTCCGACAGTGTTAACTTGCAAGGCAGCTTTCCATTTCTTCAGCAGACCGTTCCTTTTATATTGAGAATTGCAAAGCAATATGGAATTCTGGGTATGACGTTGAACATGTTTGCATTTTAACGGGGAAGAGCTTCAAAGTCATGGTCCTCTTCGATCAGCGATGAAAGACTTAACATTTCATTTCATAAGTACATAAAGTGCCAGCTTTAGGCAATACTCTCAGCCACAAAATCATTGAAGAAAAACACCAGCCTTAAAACATTGTCCTGAACTATGTGATGGAAAAGGTCCAGATGTAAGGCATAACTGTCTGCTGGCAAAGCATTCAATGAGAGTTTAAAAGACGTTGAACATGTGGTAGGTAAATTGATGGTGGAAAAAAAAAAACAAGGAGAAACCTAAATAACTGCAATGGGACTCAACTGTAGAGCCTGTTTGGAGACTTTGGTAGTTTTTGAGTTACTGTTGGCAGTTTAATGACGAGCTGAAATACAAACCAGAGGACGTCCGAGAGTGATTTTGACAAGCCCAGATGAATTCCTAAATCAGCTGCAAAGCTCCAGCTGTCCAACTGTTTTCATGTAGTATGGCAACATTTGCACAAACTTGTATCGGTTTAATTTTTTTAAAAAGTACTGTTCGCATTTTTTATGACACAACTGTGGCGCAAGTGAACACATGAGACTTAATATTTCACATAATGTGTGGATAAAAAGTGGAGTAACATAAGTTTGAATGCCTGCAAATATAATGTCAAAACTTTTTCTAGCATAACTTGGCAAATTTTGCTGAGTTAGAAGATCAGAACACTTTTAAAGAATACAGATATAATTACTTTAATAAATATTTACGAGTTTCTTAAGTTGTGAAATTTTAACCTTTTTTCAAAAAAATATTAAGTTTGAAACTTTAAATATGAAACTAGCTCCAGGTGAGATAGGTATTTTTACTATCACACCAGTTTCTATTATAGATCTCTATCCATATTATCTATTCCTTGGCTTCACAATATGACATAGTTCTGATGCTAAAACTAGTCCACTTGTGATTGGTTGATCCAGCCCATCTTGACAACTCCTCTTCAGGAAGCACATGCTGTCAAGAGCTGAGGTGGGTTTCTGACTATGACGGAGAGAAAAAAAAGGACCAGTAAAGTCACCATGATGCCTTATTGTGACCCAGGCTAACTGAGTCACAGTAAAGCCTCGTTACCCTGCAGAAACTGCTTGCAACAAATGTTCTTGTCTGTGCTCTACCCTTTACTCCATGCATCTAAACTTTGTGACTTTCCTGCAAGACTTTTGCTTTGTTTTTCCCACCACACCTCAAAAGTAATCACTCATCACTTTGCAACCTAATTGAAGAAAAATCTTTGTTTTACTCAACCCAGGTCAACCACCAAAACATCCAATAAACTGGAACCGAAAAATCAGCCGTCCAGTCTGACTAACCTTCCAGCTGGAACAACAGCTTCTCATGCCAATATTTCCCCATAAGTCAAGCTGAGAGATGGGACTATGGGAACCGCACACCTGCAGTGATTCAATTAGATCAGTGAGGGCTCTGTTGGTTCAATTAAAAGTAGTTTTGATATTTTTAAGTCATCCAGCCATTTATGTCCCTCTTGGATATAAGTAGAAAATATGTCAAAATCAATTTAAAATAATATTTCCGTTGTTATTGCACATCTGTTTTTCTGAACTGACATGTTGTACTGTAAAAAGTCTTTTTTGATGTTCAATCCACGTGCGCATCATGTACATTTTTGGAAAAGTGATCCGACTCAGTTGCACATCCCCTGGATCGTGAGTCCGATGTTTTTATTTGCAATAACTGCCCCGTATTTTCTGTTGTGGTCATTACACTGGAAAAAGAGAGTGGAGCTCCAACTTAAAAATAATTGAGTTAATTTGTGATCAAATTAAGTTTGCCAAACTTTATTTATTTAAGTTTGCTTAGCGTGACAATTGCATAAATGTAATATATTTATTTGGATACATTTACATTGATTAACGACTTAACAAATCACTTCATTTTTTTAAGATGGACCACTTGTTTATTCTTGTTATATATATATACACACACTTTTTTTAACACTTTAAGAACTTTTCTTTGTGTGGACTTATTTACCTGCTGCTGTTAAACCTGAATCCCCCTCTCTGGGACAACAAAGACTGTTTCTATTTCTATTTATGTTCTATTTCTAAAATCAGATCCTGAGCACCTTTATTTAATCTAATGAAAACTAGTAAACTCTATAATCTTTAATAAGTTTAAATAATATTTTCAACATTTCAATTCCTTCTCAATGCTTTCTCTTCTCATCTGATATAATTGTAAAATTTGCATTATTATTATTCTTTACTTTTAGCGGTTTGTGTATTTATTGTGGCTTAATTAAATCCATGTAATTTCTAATTGTCTGGTAAAGACAAAACAATAATTCATCCGTCTGACATCTGATGGACAATAAGACTAATTTATTTATCAGGGAAATACTAAGGATGGCTTAGAGTACACCTTCTCCCTTTAATTTCATTAATAGTCAAAGGTGAAGATTTACTCCAAGGAAAAACAAAGGTAAAAGTTACATGTTGCATGATATAAAACCTGAAATTCCCATTAGAGTTTTTATTAGATGATCTAATTCCCACACACTAAGCTCTGAGCTGTCCAGGAAAAAAAAATTTATCGGCACACGGGTCTTTTACAGACCGCCTGAGACCAGTCATCACATGTCACAAAACAAGTCAAAACATTTTAATCTCACATGTGCTCCTCATTACTATTTCATAGAAACGTAATTTAGGAGGCCTGGGCTGAACTGTAACTCAACTAGAGAGAGAGGACAAAGGAGAGGAGGCAAAAAGGGAGGAATTGAACCAACAAAGATTAGCAGGCGCTTGAGTCAAAAGACAAAAAAAATACATCTCCATGTAAACATTGCTGACACGCTGTTCCCTTTATGAAATTAGATCATATTCAGGCTTCAGTCCCAACTATGAAGTTTGCCTTCATGAGGGACTTTATTACACAGTGACAACCCAGCTGCTACACAGTACCTGCTCAAGCACACATAAAAGTTATGTACTGCACTTATAGCTTTTTACAAAGCTAGCATCTGTCTAGTTTTCTTGTCAATGTAGTTGCATACTAAGTGGTGAGCTACAGATTATAATTTGTGACTTTGTTTCTCAAAATTGCCTAATGAGTAGGGCTGCACAGTCTTATAAAAACATGCAACATTTTTATAATACTGTGCATACATGTTTTGTAATACATGTATGTTTTTATAATACACACATTGCATATATTTCAAAAATGTGTTTTTATATGTTTTTATATGTTTCTATGATTTATTGCAAGTAATAAAAACATGCAATGTTTTTGGAATACCACTTACATATGACTTACATATGTAGTCATACGTCAAAATGACATTTTTTGATGTTGGTCTGCTTTAGAGTCATGGCATTTAATTAGATCATATTTATTACAATCCAAGTGGTTCCTTGCAATATGAAAATTGCAATGGTGATAAATTAGCAATATATTATGCACCCCCTAGTAATGAGTGGCTGAAACAGTCACCATTGATTAGAGAGCTAAGTATTGTCCTTAATAGATTGATGGAAGGTATCAATCTATGGAGGGGAAAAAAGTAAAATCCTTCAGAAAGTTACTCTTTTTCTAAAATATCAATGCATTACAGAAGCTGAAGCTCAGGTTAGAGAATTTACTCAATCATTCAACTAGCAATCATTCAAACACTGTTTCTGTAACTCATTTATCAAACTAAATCTGATGCAAAGTGCAAAAAAACAACTAACACCAGAAATGAAAGATGGTTTCTACATGAATCCATGGTTTCTACAGTTGTAAGGGACTAAATTTCATCCCATCTTTCAGCACAAAGCATAAAAGACTATAAGATTTTTTTATTTCGGCCTGTTGTAGTGATTTTCCCTTTCTGAACTTCGTGTGTCCTCATATCCTCATGTGTGAGAATGCTTCCTTCATCCTGCCAACAGCAGCCGGCAGCAACTTGACCTGGAGGTCTTTTTCCTGTGACGTGTGAATATTGTGTAGCTTATGCAGTAGATCGTTATGTGACTGGGTCATTGCTTTGTTTCTTTCCAGTGGATGTTAGAACTTTTAAATATGTGCATCTTGCATCGCCCGGGACCATTTAACAGAAACAAAGACCTTGTCTTATTAGCTTCAGCAAATAGTAAATCAGAAGCTTAAAACTCAAGATTCTTTAGGTAAAGGTTAACACAAGTTCACAATTAATGATGCAACAACTTCTTATCTGGAAAAAAAATGAAAATATCTCAACAAATTATTGGCTGTTAAACATCTTTTTAGTCAGAGTGAGTGTTTTGCTGTGAAGATGCACACAAGTGTACGTACAGACGCGCACACACATGACTGGAGGGGACAGAGGCCAGCCTGTTCAACAAGTAGGTCAGCCCAGGTCCAACAAGAGCAAGAGAAACAGAGAGGGAGAGAAAGGCAGGAGCTGACTGAAGCAAGATCATTGGCTGGCAGCGCTTTACAAATGTATTCACACCCCTTGGACTTTTTTCCCATTTTTGCCATGTTACAACCACAAACCTCGATGTACTGCATTCCAATTGTGAAAAGGTTAACATCGTTTATCGATAAAGGACTGTGAAGGCATCAGAGGTTGGTTGGGGAAGACTAGAGAACAACTACAATCATAAAGACAAAGGCACACAGCAGGCAGGTCCGAGGTGGTGTTATAGTCTAAAGCAGGGTTATGTAATAAAGTAATACATCAAGCAAAAATTTCTCATGGAGCACAACTCAACCAATCACCCTAAAAAGAAAAGACTACAAAACCGCAAACCTACAAAGATATGTTGGTCCAACTAATCTGACAGGCTTGGTGAGGAGAGGAAAGCATTAATCAGATATATTGTAGTGCCAGAATGTTAACTCTGGAGGAGCTGCAGTGATCCACAGTTCAGGTGGGAGAGTCTGTTAAGGACGAACACAAATTGTGTACGTCAAATATCTGGCTTTAAAGGAGAAGGGGCAAGAAGAAAGTCACTGCTGACAAAAAAAAAAAAAAACTACAAGAATCCCTGTTTATAGTTTAGCACTAGCATGGTAGTGGTTATAGGACAAATATTAAGCAAGGAGAGTATAGGAAAATGGATGTAGCTAAATCCAGACATAAAAGCCAGTTCGTGGCTGCAACTGGACTGGAGGTTCACCTTATGTGTGTCAAGAAAAAGGCTCAGGCTGGTAGGTGTATAACCCTGAAACCTGCTGGCTCAGGGGCGTGGGGCAGATGCTCAGCACAATTTCTGATTTTACTTGCAAATTGACTTTGAAAACCATGCATCCTTTTCCTTTCATTCAGCAATTATGTACCTCTTTGTGTGTTGGTCTATTAAATAAAATCTCACTAAAATAAAAAATAGAAATGTGTGTTTCTAACATGAGAGAATGTGATAAAGTTCAAGGAGTGTCAATACTATACATTACATAGTAGAAAGGCAAAATATGAATGCTTAACATTTCAATGCAAGCTGTAATATTACTAAGTAGGTTCTGTAAAACTATATCCTCCAATTGATAAATCCATTGCTATATTTATAATATTAGTTTCATTAGAAGACCAGAGTACATGTGTGTCTCACCTGAGGGCAGTCCTTGATGTAATGGCCCTTGTTGAAGCAGAGGTGGCACAGGTAGTTGGGTGGGGGTCTTTTGTTGGGTTTCCTCGGCTCTGAAGAAAGGGAAAGGTCTGAGAAATGGTCCGTAAGGGAGTTGAGTCCGTCCACGATGTTGTTCAGCGAGCCATAGGGAGATACATTCTTATACACGTTGTTGTTTAAGGCCTACGAAACAGGAACAGACAAGACTCCGATTCAACACAGTGCTTTTACACAACGTGCCGTCTTTGTTTTCCTCCAACAGATTTTCACGACATATTTAACGGTTCTATTTTCTGCTGCGAGAAAAACATGTGAGGCCTCCAAGACCATTTCTCTTATTTAATTCAGAACATCTGGCGATGAGCCCAGCTGTGCTTATGAACTGGAAAAGTACTGAGCATGGCCACGGAGAAAGACAGGGCTTTATGACAGATGACTCACTGTAAACAAGATGAGAGACATGCTCTCTATGGCCAGCCATAGAGTCATCAGCCATCAGCAATGTCACCACACGCTCTTGGCGGTAAACTAGCCTCTGTCGGTTTGTTGTCGGCGACAGAACACAGCCTTGCATGCAACCAGGCCCAGTGAATTCATAGAGGATGCCCTCTGAATATTAAAAACAGGGAAAGCAGCTCCTTTCCTCTCCATCCCTGTCTTCCCCAGTTAAATTGCAATACACAACACAAGACAGCGACCCGCTTCTCGGTGAAATTAGGCCTGTTTTAGAGCAAGCATTCATATTTCACAAAGCCGTCTCATTAACCTTGAGGGAACGTAGCAATAGATAATCTTGCTTGACATCTGCCTTAAATCTGAGCAGTTTAACTTCACGTATAGCAAATATCTGATGCACAAGTTGTAAGTGCAAACAGAGTGAAAGCCACACTTTCACTATTTCTTATGACTCCCAGCCACTCCGTAGGTTTTGAGACTCAGGTTTATGTCTGGCTTGAAATGTTACTGTTGGTGTTTAATGTTGCAAAGCAAAGAAACGTTAGCCTTGGCAGCTTTGCCACGACTGAAAGCCAAATCTTTATCTGGAGGCTGGAAGATTATCTTGCTAAACGGCTCCAGCCTTAAGACTCATGTTCATTTATTACATGCAGCCTTTGTAAATCAAGCGTTACAGCTCTTTAGTTTCTTAGAGTTTTCCATCTGCCATGTGTTTTCTTCTCTGCTGCCAGGAGCCGCTTCGATTCTCTACCGTCTGTAACTTGAAAAAATTTGGAGAGGATTGTGAAATTATTTTAACAATCACACGAATTGGGAAACTTTGCTCTGTTTATGATGTGTCACATTTCCCCCCTTTTGTTTGGCTCCAAACCGTTATCTGCTTACACAAGAGAAAGAGATTTCACACACCTCCGCTAATGGAGGGGGAGAGTTTGTTTATTTTGTGTATTTGTGTGTCTGAGTGAGTGGCTACAAGGGGTAAAGATAAGAAGGAAGCACTCTGCCATTCAGAGGGAGAGTTCAGAATCTTTTCAATGAGGTTCTGTAAAACAGCTACAAGGAGTTAAACCTCTTGTGCAGGTTTTCCAGCAGAGCCGTTTCAGAACCTTTACTGGTTCTGGAAGAACTGGTTTGGTTTGCAATGCCAAGAGCAAGTGCCGCACCGCGACATTACAATTCTATAAGCATCACATCTGAAATCAATGAATGTAATTGATTTTTTTTTTTTTTTCTGTGAAGTACCTTCAGGTAATATTTACTTTGAAGTGGTGCTATATTAATAAACTGAAATAAACATAATTAAGTGTTTGAGCTACTTTAATTTGAATTTACACAGATTATCACTGTACGGGAACACAGCGTAACTATACAAATCACATTATTTGGCTCAGTAATCATGCAAACAAATGTCCTTATTATCCCCAGATTAATTTAATTCAGCGGGATTCAATGTGAATGTTGTACTTTCCCGACCAGCCGATCTTCTTCTGGCACCAGCAGCTCTGCAGACAGTTTGACACACTCCTTAGAGCAGGATTTATTAACACTAGTTAAATAGTTTTTTCCAAGTCAAGTCCCAGGTCTCTAATGAGTGAAATTAAGACTCTCCTATTGGAGGCATTCCATCTAGTCTCACTGAAACACAAAGCTGCTCTAAATCCTGAGTTTAAATTCTTCTCATTCTACACATAAATCTAGTTTGAGACATTCAATTTAACATCTAAATATATGCTGTTATCTGTTGTGGATAATTTTGAAAGTAGGATATAACATTTACCCCACTACAAATATTCATATGCATTTGCGAGAAAAGAAAACTAGCAAAAATAAACACCGGTTAATGTTTTTTTCAATAAATGATGTACATTTATTTTGTTTTTAATGACCCAAAGTTATTTAATACAGAGTTCAGTTTCAGAGAACCTGTCCATGGTTAATAAATCAAACGCACCCTTCTATGGTAGGAAATGAGCGTTTCTGCCAGAGCTGAAACTCGAGTCTCTTGAATAATCCAGACTAAGATGATCTTATTTTGAGTTTTTAGAGTGCAAATCTATAAGAGCACTTTCTCACCTTCTCTCTGATTGGATTGGTTTGCTTTAAACAGACTAGAGTTTGACTCCTTGGATCGCTTCTGTTGGGTCAGTGTGAAAGCTCTTACTTGTGGATCAAGTAAGAGCTGGTTCATCTGAAAGCATGGGTCGCAGTTTAATTGGGAGTGAACCTCGGTCTGCTTTTCTTACAGTGAAAGTGCAACAGGAAAGTGAAGTTGCTAATACATGTGATGTACATTTAAATGCTCTGTTCAGTTCAAGTTCGTTTACTGTAATTATCTAGTGCCAATTTATAAGAGAATTCATGTTAAGGAGCTTTACAAAATAAAGGGATCTCATTTATGAATATAAATATATTCCATTTCACTCATACTATATGAACAGATTAAAATCCAATTATATTATTCCAACTTCATCCTACTAATGAGAAAATGCAATCAGGCTCAGTTTATTACACAAGTTGGTAAAAAGGTTTACCATCTAATGAACAACCATATCGCTAGATGGACAGTAAATTGAATCAATTTCTTAACTTTGCAGCAATCCCCTGTCCCAAGCAAGCATGCGGAAACACTGGAAAGGAAAAATCTCCCTTTTAGCAAGAGACCACTAGCAGAACCCAGCTCAGTTTTAGCACGCATCTGTTGCAACTGTAGCTTTGAGAAGAGAGAGCAGACACACAAAGCACACGTTTGTGTGATCTGAAAATTTTATGTCCTCACTGTCTGTGTAACCCCAGCTCTTTTTCCATTTTATTTTCTACACTGCTGCAGAATTGGATCTGATTTCTATCTATAATCAATATTTCTCTCATATCGAACCTGATTCTCCCAAGGTCAAATAACTTCACACTTTCCACGGGTATTGGGCTCGCAGTTGCACCTATCCACATATCCGTCCTGCCTAGAATTAGTAACGTGAAAGCTCAGTCTTAACATGTACCAGGAGATACTCTCATTTCAGTTATCTATAGTTCAAATAGGAATCAGAAATAGGTTTCGATTAAATGTACTAATGGCTTGCCATACTGGACAGCTTCTTGTGATATCGCCACAAACAAGCAGATGTTGTAACTGCATAACATTTCCAAGGTGGTCTCGTCAGTTGTGTATTGAGAAAGAGAACCAAACCAAATGAAGTTATGAAATCGCAGACTCCTCATCTCAAAAGCTTAACATGTTCATTACTTGTTTCATGCAAGAAGATCTTTGGTGCCTCATCTCCCTCTAACTTTATTTTCTGTGTAAATAACCCTTGGTCTCTGTGTAAACAACAACCCACTGAACACTTGACAATGGCTTCATGATTCGCATCACGGCATTCAGATAAACCCGCCATGGCATTCTGGTGACTGGAATTGATTTAAGACTGATGAAGTCAAATCCGTCTCCTCTGCCTGCTATCTTCAACCTCTGGGTTCTGCTCATTTTGACTTAAACTAAATGAAGACATCCTGAGAGTTATCTACTCACGGCTAGGCATTAACTGCTTATAACCTTTAAATGGAACCTCGCTTAAAAACCTCTGAACCGTCTCTCTTCAAGCAAGTGCTTGAAGAGATCTGAACAAGTCCAGCACATCTGCGGCTGTTTAAACTGATCCAAAGGATGAGTTGTCACAATGTGATGTGGGGAAGTTAATCAAACACTGATATGTTTAAAGCAGGATGGAGCCGTCTAGTGGATTTAACTGATGTGTAGGATGATTTAGACTTGCACAAAATGTTGAGAAAGGTTAAAAAGTTTCATTTAAATATTATCCCCAAAAACTAGCTTATATTAAATCTAAACTGACAGCAGATTTTTTTTCTATGGCAAGCGTCTTTGAACAATATATTCCAATCTCGCTCCAATTAGACTGCGAAAACAATAGCATTGAGCATTACTCATCTCATCCATTGCCAGTCTGCAGTGGGTTATTTCACTTGGCTTGATCTGTGCATTAAATTGAAAATGACCCCACCTTTTAAACCGTTTACAGACTCTGTGTGTTCTCACAGTTTCAAAATACTTCAAAACCATATGGGTTGAAAAGAATTAAGCAACTGCATGTGACATGCAATGTGAAAATGCAGTTTCCTGCAGACTTCTCATGTTAAATGAGTTGAAAAGTTCTTAAAGTACGCTAGGTCCAGTTGGTGCATTCATCCTCCATCCAGGACTGGTGTGTCCAAACCTTGACCTCAGGTAAACTAAACTGATGTGTAATTAACACTTATAGCTGTATATTTTTGCACTAGCATGTTCAGTATGTAATTGTTTTTTAATGGGGTGCTGCATGTACACATGTGTGTTTACAGGGCTGAGGTTTAGGGGTGCGGTTGCCTGCCTGGGTGCTGTTTTTTGCACACTGTGGTCTGGAGTATCAGATTAGCACCCGGTACACATTATAAGCATATTTGTCCCTAAAATTACACAGAGCTACAAAAATAGACAATATGTAAACAAGTACAGATTTTTGTTTGCACAACCTGGTCTATTTGAAGGTCTATTTGAGACAGCAGACCCCAGCAGTGGACCGGTTCTCTCCAGACAGAGAGGAGCTCTATTTTCATCTGCAGCTAAGGAAATATATCCAAGCAATGCATATTTTAACTCAATATTTACTAATTCACCCTTAATTGCAACATATTGACATGTAGAAAATGGACTCTTTTAAGGGATTATTCACTGACAATGGCTCTCCATAGGAAAGAAGGGTAAATTAAGTTTGTGTGCTTGAATGAAAAAAAATTTCTTCATGTTATGATTTGAACATCTCAAAGTTTTCATAATTTTACCAGATTCCTTTCTGTGAATGAAGAGGGATCCACTTTTAGAGTAATATATATTTTTTCCTTGCATTAAGTTTAATGAAATAACTGTCTTATAAAATGAAAATAATCAACTTAAGGCATAGAAAAAACTAAGTATTGGTCCCAAGAGTGGGCAACAGACAGCATAGGAATGGCCACACAATTGACACATAGTTATTTCTATTGTTGTACAATAACAACAATAATGATGATCTTAGATGCATAATGCATAAATAAGGGACTATGCATATAAAGATGACAATAATCGAGCTGTGATATTTGGAAGGGCCCAAAATCAAAGCAGCTGCTCCAAAACCAGTTGGGGGGTCCTAGAGAGTACTAGCACAGGTCAGGTTTACAAAGGCTTTTTGGGTGTTTAATATAGGCATCTATATGTAAAATAATGTAGTCAAACTGTAGAAAATTTTTACTAAGTAGAATATTTTATGTTGAATAGGTTAACGTCTACGAAATAGCTCTGGGGTTTATATGACCCACCTGTTTACACGATATAATCCTAGAAACTACAGAATAATAACCAAACTAATATAAACCTGGGTGGCATTAGTGGAGCTCCAGTGACTGACGGTGTTTAGTACGGCCCAAAAGACAATAGGACCGGCCCTGTAAATAAATATAAACATTATGTTTTAATAGCGAATACTGTTTAAAGGCATATTCTACAGCTGTCCACCAAACTGTAATTAAAAAAAAAAAAAGTGCATGTTGTTCTGCGTAACCGTCCTGCTAGAAACCCCCTGGAACATTTTGCTGCCCACACAGCTCAGCTGACATGATCTCAAACAGGCTCAGATCTGTGTGTGTGTGTGTGTGTGTGTGTGTGTGTGTGTGTGTGTGTGTGTGTGTGTTGCGGAGCATGTTTCACCTCATTGCGCTGCAGCTGGAAAAAGTTGTTGAGATAGTTGGAGTTCAGGGAAGAGCTCAGGTCCGCTGCTGCGGGAGTCTTGCTGAAGCTGAGATCCGTGTGGGAAGAGTTGGGTTCGGGTCTGAACGCGTCAAAGGCGCTGGTCTGGTGGGGGTCTTGCAGGGAGAGATAGACCCAGTTGAGAAGCTGCGCGGGCTGGTACACGGAGGCGCTCGTATCTATGGCAGACAGCAAGCTCATCTTTCAAATCAATAGGCGCAAGCTGGATTTTCCACCGCTGACTGTTGCACTCGTCTCAACTCTCCCAAGTTTTCTCGCTGTCCCGTTCACCCTGCCCCGGCAGTCGGTGTCGCTCCTTCCTGTAAATCACCCTGCCCTCCTCACGCCGGGGAGCCTCGTCCCATATGACTGTTGCTAAAAAGTCATTGCGCTAACATCTCAGAAATAAAACTTTTCCTTTTCTCCCCATGGTCCGCTATCCGACTTTAATGCGGCGGCAGGGCAGAGACGCTCTTTTTGAATATTCAATGAGTCCGCTCTGCGTCATCTTAGACGCACAGCCAATCAGCGCAAAGTGTATCAATATTCTTTGAAGTACAGTTTTCATACATCTTTTGGTAAATGAAGCACTAAATGAAAAACTTAACTAAATCAAATTTGATTTTAGTTTTTTTTTTTTTTTTACATCTCTGAAATACATACAGTATGGACACATATTTAAAGACATGACAACCCTACTTAAAGTTTCAGGGGTTTGACTTAATTGACTTAATTCCACTGACATATCGATGATTTATATTTGCTATTTACAAAAAAACTTTAAGTTACAAAAGCTGGAAAGCCTCCTTGCCAATCTTGAGCTAACTCGATAGCTTCTCTATTGGATTCAAGTCTGAAGTCTGGCTGGGCCACTCTGTAACGGCAATATTTTTCATACAAGTTAAATTTTACTAACCTGTAGTAATAAGCCAAGCTAAAGTATAAGCTTAAAAAATGAATAGAATCATGCTGAAGGGTGGCACTTCCCCTCTGGTTGAAGGGCTGCAGCCTAAGACATCTTTCTTTCTCTCTATAAGATTAATAAAGTATGTTCATTCATTCATTCATTCATTCATTCATTCATTCATTCATTCATTCATTTATGAACTGAAATCAATCAGACCAATCTCACAGTTGACAAAGCAAACTGATGATCGCTGAGACCTTAGGGAAAATGTTCTGAAAGATAAGATGGTTGAGCTTTCTGGAAGGGTGTGATCAAAACATATCAAAACTTACAAAATGTTTTTCTTCTTCAGAATCTGGATGGTTTTCTGTAATTGATATAAGTGTGATTTTTCTTTTCTCTACAATGATTTAAATGCAGTGGAAAGTTGATCTCTAAATGGCTTTTTTTCTTTTCTTTTTTTTTAATGAGTGCTGCTGAAGACCTTTCGTTTCTGCTGTGGCGTCAGTAATTTATTCCGTGGTCTGCTGGAGCGTCTTCTTATCAACAGCTGAGCGGAAACAACTGGATAAGCTGATCAGGAAGGGAATATCTATGCAGGGATGTGCCCTCGACGCAGTGCAGTTGGTGTGTCACTGGAAAACTGTAGCCAAACTAACAACACTCCTGGACTCTGTCCTCCACCCCATGCATAAAACACTGCACTGCAAAGCTATTTAAGTGACAAGCTTCTGCATTAAGTGACACAATCCTAAATGGACAAAATAGTTGTTAGCTTTTAGGTTATATAACGGCAACTATTAGCGAAAAACTTTTCTCCAGAGATCAATGGTTAAGAGGCAGAGTGGACCTTGGACAGATTGGAAGTCAATCGCAGTAAAACACTGAGAGACACCACAAACAATCATGCATGCACACACTCACACCTATGGGGAAATTAAAGAGATCAGTTAGCCCACTATGCATGTTTATGGAGTTGAGGTTGGTGTACCAAGAGAAAACCCAGGGATGCATGAGGAGAACAGGCAAACAATTCAAACCCAGGGCCATCTTCCAGTATTTTTAAGCTCTTTTACATATCAAATCATTTATATATTTTTTTCTATTATTTGTAAAACTTCAAATAAGCGTGGGCTCATTTCTTCAAAGTGAGAACAACAATTTTATGTTTATAAATCTGAACTCTGTAAGAATTTGGGCCTTCCTAAGAACCCTCTGCAGACCTGCAGACCCTAAGTTTGCTTATGCTTTGGGCACTTTCTGGTTACGATTATTTAGTCACAGCTTTTTGAAGATATCTTCATGTAAGATTAGCAATGATCACTGAGTCCAACAGTCAGGCAGGCAGTGTCAACTAAGGAGTTACAGTTCTCTGTCACGTATATTTATTTTATTGGTTTCCCTGCATGCATTCAGAAAACCGAAGGGTTGCAGACCATATGAGACGTTGCATAGTATGTGAAAGAGAAAACTTTTGAAAGAGCTCCATCTTGTGGCTAATCTGCCTTAAACAGAATTAGACCTCTTACTAGCAAGTGCCTTGAGACACTTAAAGACACTTAATTGCTGTGATTTTGCTGGCATAACATATTTTAATTCAGTAGTAAGCAGTTAGCTATATGTAAGTACTTTGGACATTCTCACAGTTTCTGCAGGTCCGAGACACCTTTGAGACACCAGTTGTGTCTCAATGTTTAATAGAGAAGCATGACAATAAAATAAAATGTGTGTTGGATTTATTTCAAACAGTATGCCATGTGTTCACCAACAACATCCCACACCGACAACTTCTAGCTGCCTTTTGTATCCAAATTACCTTGAGTGAACCTCTGGAAGGAATTAGGAAAGGAAGCGATCATAAACCAAGGAAACAATATTTACATGAATTTGAATCAAAAACAATAAATGGCACCAATAATATTTACGCAAATACAAATCCTTACTACTTACACATCTAAGGAAAATCAAAAGAATCAAAGTTACCATAATGCTTGTAAACACTACTCTATGACACTTCCTTATTAACACTTCCTCAATGAGCCACAGGGAAGACATGACCACACATCTCAATAAAGTAGAACTTAGTATTTATCATAGATGAGCTATTAGATCAATGTAAAAAAATAAAAGGAAAAAAAGAAAGAAAAAAAGAGGATAAAATATATTTTCTAAGCCAGGAATGAGACACAGTGAGACTTAAAATAGCAAAAACCCCAAGTGTTCTTTCTCAAATTGTTCGCATGTTTATCTGCCATTACTCATATTTACAATGGAGCAGGAACACGTTTGGCTTGTTGTGTAAATTTTCCAACGATGGTCACTAAAAATAGCATGTGACATGTGACATCCCTTATTACACTTAGACGAATGACCTGATCGGCGTAACAATTGATATTTTGTCTGATGGGCGGAAAATCCATGTCGTCATTATATTCCTGTGTTTGTTAAAAACCCAACATGGCAACATGGTTTAGCAACTCTCTCTCTCTCTCTCTCCCTCTCTCTCTCTCTCTCTCTCTCTCTCTCTCTCTCTCTCTCTATCTATATATATATATATATATATATATATATATATATATATAAACAAACCTTATGCAACAACAGAGTATGACATGATGTTTCCTCGATGTCATTGCAGCTTGGTGTCGCGTAATAAACTGTTGTTAGTTGCTGTCAAAGCTACGTCATTACAGGGATGGGCGGCTCCCCTATATGGAAAATTTGAGTCCCACCCATTAAGATTTGACACACTACTTCACCCTAGTAGATCTTCGCACTCCAGGAAGAGAAGAGAAGCGGGCGCAAAGTAAGTACTTGCTAAGTTAATTCAAATGTAATATCAGAACTGATGGTACTCAGTATTACGCTTTATGGAGAGTAAATCTGTTTGTGTGTCGACTATCTGCAGAGTGTTTCTACTCCTGCGTTCTTGAAGTTGTTAGTTAGCCTGTGTTACTTCCTTTAGCTAAGCCACGTAGTTGCCATAGCTTCAGCTTTATTCGCCACCTCTTTCGTGCTAAGACTACAGCGGTTCTTTGTTTTATAGTTGGCAAATTTAAATAGATACTTAGAACAAGGCTATGTAGCCGAAGATGCTAGGTAGATTAAAGTGAATCTGCTAGCTTGTTTCCGCCACAGTAGAAGGTTTGGAAAGGCCCCGAGGCTTGTTCTATTGACAACTTGCAGGATAAATTAGATCTGTTAGAACTTGAAGAGATTGTGGCTGGAAACTGAATACCTGTACTCTTTTTATAAAACTTTTATTTATTTATTTATTTATTTAGTAACTACTAGCTGTTTAACTTGAAAACCACCAACTCGAGTTTGGAGAGTAATTTAATATTTGTAGAAGCTATAAATAAACTTCCAAAGTTACTATCCTAGAAAGCCCTAGAGGAACAGTAGAGACTATCAGCTTCATGTCATTTGGTTTAAGTGTGTCTATTTAACTGGATATCTTATTTGCTTTATGGGAATATTCAAACTTTTTTTTTTTTTTTACTGGGAATGCAAAGCTGAGGGCTGTCTACAATGAGGTCAGTTATACCATGGAACAATTTAGTCCAGTGGAGCACAGACTTCTCTTACCAAATGCAACTAAAAGGAAACTTTCTCTTTCCTCTTTACTCAAATATTTTCACTCCAGCTGCCAGCATATAAAGAGTCAAACTCTTCCACCTGTGCATCCATAGTACATATTACTTACTCTCTAAATAAAACGAATTGGGAACAAAGATATTTCCAGTTACCTGTTACTACCTCATTGTATTTAAAATGGCTTGAATGCTACATAACAATAAGTGTTCTTCAATCACTGATACTTCCTGGTAAACCAGTTTATGATCAGCAACAAAAGACAGTCATCGGCAATCACCAATCATGGAAATTGGTCAATTATGATCGGTTACCGATCAATCGGCACACCACTAGGCTAAACTGGGCATAAAATTGCCTTCAGAACAGAGTGAGTAAATGAAGTCCAACCTCCATGTCATTTAATCTCCGTAATAAACATAGCTGTTCTCTGAAGACAAAATTGGTGAACAAACATCATCATGAAGACTAAGGCACATAGTAGACTGGTCAAGATAAAATTTATGGAAAGGTTTAAAGTAATATTGGGGATGAGGTTAGAAAACAATTTCTTGAACATCTAGCAGAGCACAGCTCAACCCATCATCTAGCAAGAAGACCTATAATCTGGGAACAAACCAAGAGAATTAAGAATTTCCAAAGTTGGCCATGCATGTGCGAGATGTTCTTGTTAAATGAGACCGAAATAAAACTTTATGGCCTATATTCAAAATGCTGTGCAGCAGAAAGCTAGCACTGCACTTCTCCCTTGATAACACCATCTCCAATGTAAAACATGATGGTGGCAGCATCATGGTGGCAGCATCATGCTGTCAGGGTGGCTTTCTTCATCAGAGTAGAGGAAGCTGGTCAGGTTGCAAAAGACTTATGACTGGGATGGAAGTTTCTTTTTCACCTAAATGTGCAAAGCCAGTAGAGACATTTTCCAAGACTTTCAGATGTGATTGGAGAGAAAGGTGGTTGTTACAAAGTATTGACGTAAAGGATTAAATACAAATGCGTGCCACTCTTTAAACTTTATTGCAAAATAATTGAAAACTGCAACTTGACAATAATGCTCTACATTATGTTCACATAAAATCCCCCCACATTAAAACACAAAGTTTGAATGTCACAAATGTGAAATGTTTTCACGCTTTGCAAGGCACCGTATTTCATTAGCTTTGCATTTCTGTGTTTAAAGCAATGAGCTACCCAGGATACCCCTCTCCGGCTGGCACATACCCACCGCAGCCTGGGTTTTACCCTCCACAACAACCAGCTGGTTACCCACCTCAGCCTGGGGCTTACCCTCCCCAAGCAGGAGGTTACCCCCCTCAAGCAGGAGGTTACCCCCCTCAAGCAGGAGGTTACCCCCCTCAAGCAGGAGGTTACCCCCCCCAAGCAGGAGGCTACCCTCCGCAGCCCGGTGCCTATCCTCCGCAGCCCGGTTCCTATCCTCCTCAGGCTGGAGGCTACCCAGCACCATTACCCACAGGTAAGCAAACATTTTAAGAAAATAAAAATACATTTTTGTTTTAGTTGGTTGACTTCAGAATTACAAGGTTGCATAATTGGGTTAAAAATCATCTTACAATTATAAGAACAGCTCAAAAATACTTTATCCTTGTTGTAAAGTATTGGATATTTGTGATAGAAGTTAAATTCTGTTATAGCCTGTTGGGAGTGTTTCATTTTCCCTATCTGTCTACTCATAGGGCATCCTTTTAAAAAAAAAAAAAAAAAAAAAGCTATGGATAAAATAACCAAGCCACAACACATGGGTTAATTGAAATGCCAATTAAGTCTATTAACTTAAAAGATTAAAGTAATTTAAAACTCTGGCAGTGTACATGCAAGGAAATTAGATTGTATTATCCATGCCTTTAGAAATTCTAATGCAAAAATACTTTGTTGATTGCAAAGGGATAATAAATAAAGGAAGTAAGTGTATTTTCTAGAATACTCCGCGCTCAAGTTTTGGGACCTTTCAGGTAGAATTTGTAAGCCAAGTTGTGTTTACTGGCAACAGCAGTCATGAGGCGGGGCCCTTTGTTAATCTGGCTAACAAAGGGTCAAAAGCAAACATCTCTGCTGTTGCTAAGAGAGGTAAATCCTGCTGTCCACAGTTCACATACTGCTCCCATTCTCTGTCCAGCACTCTTACATCAAGATATTAAACAAACAGAACGGCTGTAAATCCACTGAGGAGGATGTCCGTCAACTTTATTGGGCACTTTGCTCCACAATACATTTGCATGTTTACTTTTTGCTGCAGGCACGTGGGGAGGCGGCCCCTCTGGTGGATATCCCTCCACTGCTCCTGGCAGCTATCCCAACCCTGGATACAATGCAGGCATGGTGAGTTTAGCCCTAAAGTGTTAGTTAAACCTACATTTGTTAAAATAAACTTGTAATGCACCATATTCAGGTTATTGCGTTAAGTATTGCAGTTAGGCTGAGTAGCACAGCCTGTAGTGGAAACTGATGCTCTTACATTTAACGGTAAGATTTTTTCCCTCCAGAGGCATACTCCCTAAAGTTCTCAGCATTGCAGTTTTCTTTGCCACCTTTCCTCTTGTTCTACTGCATGAAAATCAGTCATGTGCTAAAGTCTCATTCATGCATATTTTCCCTTTAATCTGATGCTTCTTTTCTCTTTCCTGCATTGTTTTCATCATTGCTATGTCTGTTTTGGTTCTCATTTTCTGCAAAAAGTGCATTTAATTAGCGTGATCACACTTTGGATGCGTGAAACTCGTATCAATTAATACCACAACATTAACAACAACAAAAAAAACCAAAAAAACAGGAGAAACAATAACTTAAGTTTCTTGTCTGTGGCATTAATCCATAATTTAAGACACAGATATGTGTTACTGATGCAAACAAGGTGTGACCTGCTACGCATTCTCTGCAGTAAATAAACCAAGAATAATTATAACATTCATTTAAATGCCAATCTTTCACAGGCCAACCAGTTCCCTGCTGGGATGGGGGCGTTTACTCCAAACTCATCCATGCTCCCCCAAGTACCTGGGGGGTACCCGCCTGCACTGGGAGGGTACCCACCTGCCCCCCATGTGGGTGGAAGCGGTGCCCTCTATCCTAACCTACAGTCATGTGGCCTGTACCCACAGCCAGGAGGCACCATGCCCCAACAACAGTATGCTGGGATGGGGTATCCCGGTCAGCCTGAACAGACGATGCCCGGCTACCCCCAAGCACCGTCACCCAACCCACCCATGCCTGGCTTTGGAGGAGCCCCGTCACCAAATCCATCAGTGCCAGCCTATGGAGGAGGAGGAGCCATGCCGGTCGCTCCATCCAGCAATGTAAGGGATGCAAAACAAAAGTAGAAGAAATTGATTTTTTTTTGTCGCATGCAAACATTTTTACATACAAAAAAAAAAAAAATCTTGATTTCTGTACTTTTACATTAGCGAGTATTCAGGGGAACAATCAAAGACTTCCCAGGAGCTGATCCGCTGAAAGATGTGGAGGTCCTTAGGAAAGCTATGAAGGGCTTTGGTGAGTTTTCTGGGCTGATGAACCAATCACACTGAACAGAAACATTAAATAAAACCTGTCTGTCACGTTTTTCTGTCTGATTTAAACCTGACATTACATTTCCGACTTGTCTGCACAGGAACTGACGAGCAGGCCATAATCGATCTACTGGGCAGTCGCTCCAATAAGCAGCGGGTACCTTTACTCAAAGCCTACAAAACGTCCTACGGGAAGGTAACGTTTCTGTTTGTGGTTATTATTATTATTTTAGGGCTGCTTTCTAGAATAGCCTCCTTCAAAAATAGCTGACACCATTTACAAACATAGTAACAGACGTGGCCCCAAGTCCATTCCTTAGAAATGAGCAACAGGCAGACATCTGCTGCTGGTGCCAGCAGTAAAATGGAAGGGAGATCCAATATCCTTATGGTCGAGTTGACCACGGAGCTTCCAGCTCACGATGGCTGTGAGTCATTTCAAATTCTTTTCCACTTCCAGGACCTGATTAAAGATCTGCATTCAGAGCTTTCTGGAGACTTCAGGAACCTGGTCATGGCCATGCTGAAAAGCCCAGCTGAGTTTGACGCCTCTGAACTCCACAGTGCCATGAAGGCAAGTGCTCAGAAAGAGATATGATGATTCCACTGAGTTCATTTATCCTCAAATACTGGAAACTGTTCTGGAAGGAAAAAAAAAAAAAAGAGTTATATTTGTTGCTCTGTTCTTCCTCACAGGGAGCTGGAACCGACGAAGCCTGCATGATAGAGATCTTGTCCTCGCGCTCCAATGCTGAAATCAAAGAAATAAACAGGATTTACAAAGAAAGTAAGAAACATCAGGACTATGAATATGCAGCTTTATAATAATACAATTCAATATGTAAAAGCACAATAGTTGATATCTGTGAATTTATGTGGGGAAAAGTGAATGATTAAATGCTGAAAGATGATTGAAACATCAAAATATTCCAGTCTTGGTGGAAAAATATTAATCTGTCAGGAACAACAGATTTCTAATCTAATTCTAATTCCTAATCTGGTAGCTATAGCAACAGGTAGCTGTAGCTACCTGTTGCTATAGGTAGCTACAGCTACCTATAGCAACAGGTATAGGTAGCTGTAGCTACCTGTTGCTATAGCTACAGGTTGATTGTATTCATTGTCTTATTTTTTTTTTCCAGACAATAAGAAATCCCTGGAAGATGCCATTAAAAGCGATACCTCAGGCCACTTCTGTCGTCTCCTGATCTCTCTGGCTCAGGTACAGCCGTGTTGTGAAATGTCTTGTGTAACTTTGCAGCTGCTCTTTTGCTCTAACCGTGTCAAATCTAATGAGTGTATTGTCGTTTTGTATCTTGCAGGGTAATCGAGATGAAAGAGAGAATATTGATGTCAATCTGGCTAAACAAGACGCTCAGGTGAAGTCCGATCTCATGTTGGGGATTACTGTTTGTACGCTGCATGAAACAGCCAACAGATTACAATTTACTTCCTACTTGGTTCTTGGTTACAAAAAAATGGGCATTAAAATTTGTGGTGATGTGACAAAATGTGAAAACCTTTGCTGGCTATTGATACTTTTGATACCTTTCCAATTGGTCAGCATTGCCATTTGCACATGATTCTATATACATGTGCTATTTGTTATTCTGCAGGCGCTGTATGCTGCTGGAGAAAACAAACTTGGAACAGATGAGTCCAAATTCAATGCCATTTTGTGTGCAAGGAGCAAACCACATCTCCGAACAGGTACAAAGACAACACTTAATAGAATATATCTTTTTGTTGAACTATTCTGTCACATAACATACTTAAACGTCAATGTATTTTATTGGGATTTTCTGTGATGTATCAATATAAAGGAGAAGCGCACTTGATTTGTTTTTGTTTTTTGAAATAAATCTGAGAAGTGTGGCGTTTGTATGCATTTAGTTCCTTTTAATCTCATATCTCTGAACGTATTTTTTATGCATAATTATGATTGGTTATTTAAGGAATACTGGCTACAAGAAAACCACAAGTTTAGAGTTCATGACAAGTCATGTAGGAGACAGAGCAAGCAAGTGGAAGACCATGCAAAAATGCTATTACCCTAAACACGCGTCCCTTTGATACGACTGAGGCGGCAACATGCTGTGGATATGCGTTTCTTCAGGAGGGCTAGCAAAGCTGGTCAGGGAGGGGAAATGGGAATTAAGTATGGGGCAATTCTAAAAGAAAAGAGTGAAAAGCTGCAAAAGACTTCAGATTGAGATCGAAGCATATGTGCGTTTTAGATTGGTCCAGTTCAAGTCCAGAGTGACGTTAACGCGCCCTTTCCCTATAATAATTTTTATTCCTTATTTTCTTTTTTCTGTTGGTGTGTGCAAACCTGGTAGACTGTTTTGTTTTTCCCATTTGTTAATACAACTGAATGCAAAACCTTGGATTGCTGTTTCACACAAACCGCCAATAAATGGCATTAAAATTTGTGGTGATGTGACAAAATGTGAAAACCTTTGCTGGCTATTGATACTTTTGCCAGAAATATTGTGTTGTGTCCCTTAAACACAATCCAGGTTAAACGTAAAAAAACCATAAAAAGACATTCAAGAGCCATTATTCCCATGTTCACAAGCTGCCCAGGCTTCTTGTGAAAATGCGTTCTATGCTTTTGTTAAAATTCATAAAGTACGGGGGACAGTAGCTCTCTTAAGCCGGTGGTGCTGAGGTGCAGTCTTTGAGAGCTGCTACTCTGCAGCTTTTAAATGCATCCCTGCCCCAGCACGGCTGAGTCATGCTTTGACGGATCAAGGCTGATTAAAACTCTCACCTCTGACACAAAGTAATGTAACAGTCAGCCAAGCCTGTTAATACATGAGTCATTTCGTTATTGCAATTTATCCGTCACAATCTCGGTTCCATGATGTCGGACATTTATTGTCGGCCCATTTCTCTGCTTTTAGAGTAGAGGTTCTATTAAATGTGACTACACTGGAAGGTTAAATTTACAACTTCAGAAAACAAAAGTGAAATAATACATATTTTATAATTGACTTATAAAAACATAATTAAATTCTTGATGGCATTACTTAAGAATCCCAGTTCCAAATGAGTTTGTAATTTAGTTAGAATTGGGTGGTGACAAAAACACCCAAATAACATTAAAAATGTCATTTGTTTTGCATCCCTTCAAATCTCCACTTTAATGCTTGTGTTTCTGATTCACTGTGTGCGTTTTGTGTGTGCAGTGTTTTACGAATACCAGAAGATGTGTGGCAGAGACATCGAGAAAAGCATCAGCAGAGAGATGTCTGGAGACCTGGAGAGCGGCATGTTGGCAGTGGGTAAGAAGAACACATTCTCACCGGTTCGAGTTTTTCCTGACACCTTTTCAGTACTGTATGGAGGCAGTATCCCCCTTTTTCACACCTGTATTATCATGGAAGACAACACTGTAAAAAAAAAAAAAAAAAAACTGCTTCTGGAAGTACTGCAAAAATGAAAACATGTAGGGGGAGGGGT
>NW_015112723.1:555984-579757 GCF_001443285.1 Poecilia latipinna
AAAAAAAAAAGACTTCTCTAAGTTACGGCAAAATACCAACAACTACTGGTGTAGGTACGATCAAATTCTGGCCACCACAGCTGTCGGTATTTTTCCATAAATTAGATACGTTTTTTTTTTGTTTTTTTTTTAAGTGTACCATATTATGTTTGATGGAACATTTATCTGCCAAAATGGCTGCACAAATATTATGTTCATTCCAGCTTTAATATTGTACAGCCCATGACCTACTTTTGATGTTAAAAATGCTGGGGAAATGCTAATAATCTGTTTTCTTTTTGATTTTGCAAACATTTATAAGGTTTATGGTACAGTAACCTATTTAAATTTTGAATATTGATATCACATTTTATTTAGATTTTATGCACTCGTGTGTTTACATTCTGGTGCTGTTGGTTTGTTTCATTTCATTTCACTTGACATGCCGTGTCTTGATAGATATTCCATTGTAGAAATTAGCATATCAGATGCATGTTTTTAAAAGAAAAATAGTTCCCCCCCCCAAAGTGTTCCACTTATTTTCCTTTATCCGTTTTTCTTATTGTTATCCCGTAGTAATTATTTTTTGCTGTGTTTTGCGTGATGTGTTTTAGTCTGGTTTTCTCTTTGTGTAGGCTGTGTTGAGCATTTTTGGTTTTTTATTGCCAATAATTGATGTGTCTGTTTGCAGTGAAGTGCATTAAAAATACACCAGGCTACTTCGCAGAGAGACTTTACAAGTCCATGAAGGTACAGCAAACATTAATAATCAAACCATTAAAAATGAAATATGAATTTCACCTTTCAATTTGAATTACTGAAACAAATGAAACAAATGTATGTATATTTTGTATGTGTAAAAATGGAACTCTTGTAGGGAGCTGGAACTAAAGACCGAACCCTGATCCGGATTATGGTCTCCCGTTCGGAGATTGACATGCTGGATATCCGTCAGGAATACGTTAAGAACTACGGAAAATCGCTGTACACACACATCCATGTAAGCACTTATCCTCATTCAGAAATATTGTGAAATATTGTATTTATTTATTTTTTTAAAAGCAATGCTTTTGCAAGATGCCTATCAACATTAATTTGTTATACTTCTAATTAACAGGGAGACACATCAGGAGACTACAGGAAGCTGCTGATTAAGCTCTGCGGTGGCAATGACTGAAGAGGAGACATAGCCTGCAGTAAACCATGAGCAGTCAGGTGCATTTGCAGCATTAAGATGTCTCTATGAATATCATGTTCCTGCCTCCTCTGTATGAATTATATCCAAAATGACATACCTGCTCACCATGCCAATGCTTCTAAACGCTACGTTTACACAACAGCACCTGTTTTCTATGTAGACTTTTTTTTTTTTTGCCATATATTTTCAGGATTTTCAAATAGTTTGTTTATTACCATGACGTATATATTTTGAAATCTAAACTTTTGCTATATATTTTTAAGGATTTTTATTACAAGTGTGCCATCATGATTACATGTCAAAAGAAATTTTAAACATAAATCATCTTGTTTTTTGATTTCAAGAAATGCTGAAGTACCAAAGTAAAGGGTCATGATGAAAAATGTATAATCTAATATGTGATTTGTCTCAGTTAAACATTATTGTTTACTATATTTGTGTTGTGTTTGCAACTGATATTTCAGGGGTTTTTGTGCCTGTGTGCCTGTTAGTGTTTGTTGTAAAACTCGGCATGCCAAGTAATAAATTGCAAATACATAAAAAAGAAAAAAGAAAAAAAACAGTGCCGTTTGGTTTGTTAATGCAAAATATGCAAAAGCATCTGTGAAGATACAGGGGATGTCACCCATAGCATTTGCAAAACGTATCAAATTCCACAGTGAAGCTTAAATTGCAAAATGACAAAAAGTTTTAAAATACAGAATCCCAACCCTTTTACCACCAGTGTGCAGAAAAATGGAAACATCGATAAATACAACTTTGCAAGCAAAAAAAGAGCAACAGAAAACCTGGATTCATAACTAGAAGTATGAACTGACAACCTGTCAGCTAGTAAGAGCTTTAGAGATTTGATAAACTTATCCTGATAAATGAGAAACTATTTATTCAAGTGTTTGAATACAGAGTTGTCAAGGTGTTTCCATGGCTACTTGGACCAGTGCTCTGTTGAATTTCCCTGCCAGCAGAGGGCAGTGACGTAATTTTAAAATCTTAACAGTCTCACCCAAGGTGTAATTTTCCATCCTCCAGACCTAATATGGATCATTCCAGACCTTATATGGATCTGCACTACAGTCAATAATGGTGAGGTGTTGAGTTTTAGATCATTGATTTTGGACAAAGGTTAAAATGTGTTCAGGCAACAAAATGCCTGTACACAAAAGTGCTTGGTATTAGATTGCATCAGTGCCAGGAACTAGTGGGCTATTTTATTGTTAAATTCTTCACATTTTGCACAATGCATACAAATAAATATTTTGTCCATCTTTCTTATCTTGAAGCCAACTTGTGTGGCTGTTCAGTGAACTGTTTGACTTTTAAAAAAAAATCCTTGTTGACTTCACTTAAAATGCTGTTCAACACACCTGGCTGCAAAGACTGGCCGCTGCGCTTGGCTGGCTACAGTACTGTGGAGGAAGACTCTGCACTGCAGTCAATAATGTGAGGTGGGGTTGGCGGGCGGGGGTTTGTGGAACTGATAGCAGCTGTAAAACGGCTTTGGCACATTAAACAAAGCCAACATGGAAGAGCAGTTTTAGAGCACGTCAGTAAAATAAATTTGAAAAAAAAAAAAAAAAAGTCCTTGGTGTTAGACGTGGATTTCAAAATTAGAAGGCTACTGAGAGTGTTTCGAGAAAGATTGCATCGCTGTTTTGCCAGAAGGGTTTCTTCGGACTTAAGTTTTTCTAGTATTTGAAACTAGAAGAAAAAAAATGCATTTCCTGTGAAAATGCAGTGAATGCTGTAAACATTTTGTGGGAACTGGAGAAGAATGTGAATTCAATTGCAGAAAACTTTCAGAAATGTAAGAAATTGACAAAATGCATATTGAAAAATTATTGAAGAAGAGTGGAAGCTTTCAGTTAAGGCAAAAATCCCACCCAAAGACTATTAGAAATATCTGCAAAATACTGCTTTCAAGCCTATACTGTAAGATCACAGCAGAGCATTTCAGCTAGCTTTAGCTAAAAAGCTAAAGCTAGTTGAAATATGAATCATAGCATTTAGACTATGATTAGTAGCCTACATGCTACTAATGATGAACCTACAGTAAATTGGTCACCTTACTGTAGGTGCAAGTTGAGTGTGACAAAACCCATGTAAAAGCTAAAATTAGTTGATAGCTAAAACAGGCTTAAATACTAATGATAGCATCAAGGCTAGCACTAGTGTGTCGACCTACAATAACAGTGTGTTACTGTTGAAATCCCATTTGTATAGTGGAATTTAGTTTATCAAATAGGTGAGAAAGAGTCTTAGTAATTAATTGAAGAAAGGCAGCCTTGTCATTGTTGCTTGTTCAAAGGCACAAGCTTTCGGATGCACACTGTAGCAGCCTATATGTTTAACTTGTAATCTCACATCAGTGGCATATACCAAGTCACTAATAAAAGGCATTGTTTCAGACAGACTTGACAACGTGCCAACAGTTTGTTGCAAACTGGAGAATGTTGGTTAGTTACCCTCAACTGTGACCTGACAGCTGTTTATCAGAGACTAACACTTTCTTCACACTCTAACCTCAAAAGAAAAATTAGAACGCTCTGTTAAAACACTTAACTACCCAACATAATTACATAATTTTAATAACAATGACAATTTTTGTGCAAGGCTTTTAGCAGAATTTTTCAGAAATTATGGGATTTTAAACTCATTTCAATAGAAAATGGAGATGATCACAAAAAGCTAAATATTTCATAAATCATAGAAGATATCGATACCAAAAGACATAACCGTAACGTCCTGAATTAGCAGAATATGGTAAAGTTGAATGGTTGAGTAGCACAAAGTATACAGAAGTAGTTAAGAAAAGTGTATGGAAAAAAGTGGAGTAATTCAAGACTGAAAATGCCTACAGCATTCACACTAATGAAAAAACGATCCAATGAGCAACAGTTATGTGGTTAGGAGAGAATGGTTCCAAAATCTCAGAGGAATGTTTCCAACAACCTGAAACTACTTTCTGAGTGGAAAATTAAGGTTGTGCAATGGTTCAGCCAGAGTCCAGAACCAGAATCTGACAGAAAATGGTAGGGATCACTTGAAAAGTATGGTGGGAAATAAAAATGTCCTCATAATCTGACAGTTTTGGAGAATTGAATGGTAGAGTGAGCAAATATTGCCAAGTCAAGATGTGGCATGCTGATACAGTCCCACCAAAGAAGATTAGAAGCAGAAACTGAATCAGGATGTGCTTCAGTAAAGTAGTTTTAAAAGTTGTTCGCAGTTATACAACCAGGTAAAAGCAGCTTCAGCATTATTATTTTATATTATATTCCCTGGTTAAGCATAACAGTCCAGAATAAAAATCACATTGAAAGAGTTGTAAGAGTTGTACTTATTTAAGTGCTTTTTATCTGTTTCAGGTTGTCATCATCAATGTTTCGTCTACATAATATTTTTAATGCCAGTTGTTGAGGACAACGATCTTGTTAGATTCTGTTAAGTGACATAACCTAACATCATTTGAAATGCATTCCTTGATTTTAAAATTAAAAGAACATTTGTCATTTTTACTTTACTTTTTTACTTTGATTAAATGTACTGAAACATGTTTTTGTGAAATTTTACTGTATTCTCTGTTGCATTCTACATTCTGCCGCGACGTCCGTGAGTGCAGTGCGTCGCTGTAAAATATTCCACTAGCTTGAATCAAGTGGCATAAATAAGCTCATTCCCTTTGTTCACAGCTTGCTTTTTTTGTTATTTGTTGTGAACACTCAACATATTGGAAGCTCCATCATGCTCTGCTTTCTGGCAGGATTTGAATAAAACAGATACATTCCTGTGATGCAGTGAGTAAAAGAGTGTGAAAACTGAGCGAACACTGCAGTAATTGTTTTGCCACCCTTAGCTCTGACAGCTTTAGCTGAATCTCTACTCGAGCTTGCGATGAAAAAAAAAAAAAAATCTATAAAATGCAGGGATTTTTTTTTTTCTTCTTTGAGGCCATTGGGCCGGGATAAGTGATGGATATACTTGCTGACAGTCTCTTCAATAAAAGATAAGGCTATTATCTCAACTGTTCTAGACGTACTCACAAACAAATCTTTGAAACAATATTTCAGTGAATAGTCAGACAGTTTGAAACAACACTTCAGTCGCCTAAATAATAAACGCATTCATACCATCGAGATAGAAACCATCAGGCTGCCCTCCATTCACATGAGCGTCCTCAGAAAAGGGATACAGACACAATTGTCCGATGTGTGTCAGCGGAGGGGACTCGCTTCCCTTTGATATGAATGAAATGTAATTAATTTTTCATCCAAATGGAAGGCACATGGTTGCACAAGCGATGTAGCCATCAGGGCAAAGAGACGGAGAGGGGAGGAGGGGAGCGAGTTGCAGATGTCACAATGAGATTCACTGCATGCATGAATAAGGTCACGGTTTGAGAGGTATGCCTGCAGTCGCCTGCCCCTGTGCCAACAATCTCTGTTCAGCTGCAGTTTGGGAAGCAGGGCGCATCCATTGTCATTACACTGTGTTGCACAAATCCTCCTCAAATACACATTTCATTTGTCATCCCCCATATATGGCTTGGTTGTTAATAAACAATGTGCCGCCTTCTTATATTTTATCCCTTCATGGAGACAGAGCACTCTATGAAATTGGCTGCAGCTCAGAAGGTGCATAAGCCTGTGGCTACAGCCGCGGCGTTATGCAAGGAATAAGTAAATCCTCCTATTTTATCATTGCAATGACATTTTTCACTAAATAAAATATTTAACGTGGTCAGACAGCTGATTTGATGCAGTTCCATTGATTTAGTTTTGTATTGTTTCACTAATTTGTGCCACTAACTACGACTGAAACCGCCCGGACAAATGCACAAATATGTTAGCCTTGTTTTAACACAGTAAACAAAATGCAGGCTTTCTTATGTGATAAATCTACAGACCTAAAGCAGAGACTCTCGAGTTTAATTAAACTGCATTCACGTCCCAGCTAGAGCAGGATGCAGCTCCTCAGGGAAACAGAGCCCTATTTTTCTAGGATTGAAATGTGACCGGGCAACTGACTGCAAATAGATTTCACACTCTCAAATGTGACCTTTTCTTCTGGTGTTTCTTCAAATAACATGTCTGGGCTAGATTGCAAATTTGCAAGATCATTGATCATGCCACAGCTACCATCAAAATTTGGCAAAAAACAAATAAATAATTCATGATTTCTCATTGAAACACACAAAAAAAGGTCAGTGCTTCACTATGTTCAGGATAACTCATGATTCAATTGGGAGGAATACTTGGAAAGAACCCACACATGGACAAGGAGAACAAGCAAACTCCATGCAGAAAACTAGCCAGCGGGGATTTGGGCCCAGGACCTTCATGCTGCAATGCAACAGAACTACCAATAGTGCCACTGTGCAACCCATTTGTTTTTCTCTAGTTTAGTGTTTTTCTCTGGTATTTTTATTCAAGCTTACCATACAGTAGAAATTTCCCATGGATCCATGCCTATTCAAGATGTTTGACTTTATTCTGTTTGTGCTCTTTTCTAATAGTGGCTGGGTTACAGACTGTTACATTTTACGTAAAATATTTTATTTTTGCATACTTACAGGTGTTTTCTAATTTAAACGGACGTAATGTGACCGTTTAGTTGTACAAATACTTGTGTTTTCTATGAAACTTTGAATAGTTTAAGAATTTGTCACAAAGTGCCACATAAGGTCCTTCTACTACATGTGCCAAAAAGGCACAAAGGGACATTTCAAACAGAAAAAGTTCAATGTCTGCTGTCCCACAATTTTAAAATACATGGTGAAATGGTGGTGCTTGGAGAAGTTATTGTTGTACCCTGTCAGTTAAATGTTTATTTATTTATTTTTGTTAAATTATGATAGATTAACTTACTTTGAGGATTACTCGTTTTGGATGTAACGAACACACGTTGCAGAACGTTTTCAACTTAATCATATCGGTGAACATTTTCCTGGATAATATTCTCTCCGTTCTCGGTTCATCCATCTGGGATTTTAGACCTACACTACAGAGTAACGTGCACGCCCATTGAAGAAATGGGCGTCTTTTCTGTGGCACGCCGCCCTCTTTACCTTTTATGGTAAATATACGGACCGTTGATTGACAGTGGGCAGCAGCTGCTGAGTTGCTCAGACATGGCGGAGGGTACAGTGTAACTGAGGATCAGCGGCGGAGTTAAGTGAGTTTTCCCAGCAGTTGAGTTGGCGAAAGGAGCCTGAAATGACCCAGAAGGAGAGGAAAATGTGTTCAGTTGACGAGTACGTGAGGGGGAAGCAAAAAACGAGCGGAACTGCTCCACGTTAGGAAGATGGAAACATGTATCGCTGTTTAGTGCAGTCAACAGCCTTGGGCAACAAATATGGCTTCTTGTGCCTTTTTCAATATGCTATAAAAATCGATTTCCCGTGCAACCTCATGCCGTGCTGGTTCCGACGAACTTCTGCGAGCAGCGGTAAGTTCAGTTCGGTAATCGTTCGGTACTTTTGATCGGTGAGGATCCTAACATCCACTTGGCCGTCTGGGGTTAGCTGGGAAAGCTACGGAACTACGGCGGATAGCAATGGAGCCAAAGCACAAAGAGTTGCTAGACCAGTGCCACCAGAACTTACTGGAGTCCATAACAGATGCGGACCGAGTGATCGAGCTGCTGATAGTCTCGGGTACTTTGAGTCAACTGGACAGGTTCGAACTGGACCAGAACTGCTCGTCCAGCGCCGAGAAAGTCGATCATCTTTTGAAGATGCTGATGAGCAAGGAGAGCGACCATTTCCCCGACCTGTGTGTGGCCCTGGAGAAAGCATACCCTGACCTGTACATTGCCCTGTTCAGCAACAATGGCGGTGGACCTGTGGACCACTCCACTGGTAAGAGCCCAGACCCCAACTTCTCATTAAAAAGCCTGCTGATTGAATCCAGAAATGAGCGATCCCTGTCGCGGCATAGACCTCGCAATGAGTGCAATCTGGGTGGTCTGCTGCAAGAAAACGTGCAAGACGTGAAGCTTGATTTTACTATCGGCTCAAAACTACTAAAAATCTTTTGATTTTTTTTTTGGAAGCATGGAAATATTAGTGCACATATTCGTGTGGCAGTGTTGCTATCACATTGACTGACTTTTAAAATCAGTAGAGTGCAGCAGCACAGAGCAGAAAGTCAGGACTTCAGCAAATCGCCAAAACAGAAACATCCCGAAGTCGAGATCATCACTCCCATTGGAGCTTTGTTTAGATGCAAACGATTTTGCTACAATCCACCACAAACGCTCGTTTGTCATAAGGTGGCCTTATAGTTTGTACATTATGTAGTCTGGGTTGTTTCCATGGCAACGGATTTGCTGCTGACATGTTAAGTCCATATCAACCTGCACATGACTGTGTGCATGCAGCCTACCCATGCATTTGTTGCAGACCAAACTGCTGACCAACTGTGATGATGGTGCATTCATATTTTTTTTTAATTGTCTTATTGGAAAGGGGGGTTTATCTAAGGAAAAAAAACAAGAAATGGATTCGATATAACAGAAAAAGTAGCATTGAGAAATAAATGGCAAAGTTCAAATTTAAGCACAAATATTGCTTAGATATGATAAAAATTAACTGATAGATCAATATGTGCCCTTTAATGGGAAAGCTTCTATAATTTGTAATGTTTTTAGCCTCAGTCTGAAGGAGCCAGCAGGTTTTCTGGTGGTTCTAGAGCTGACAAGCCTAGAAGCTAAAATCAGGCTCTCCATGTTGAGCTGATTGGTTCTGTGAGTGAACGATTCTCTGGTGATCTAAAAGATTTAGATGGTTCAGACCTGACAGGCAACTCCAAAAGTTCTGCAGTCCAAGACCATTTAGGTCAATAACCGTAACACCTTTTAAATGTAGAATTTGCAAACCTTAAGCCATTGCTCTAATTAGGTGTGAAAGGATTAATTTTCATGGTGTTGACTTTGGTTATTTTGGATGTCTGATATACACCTTTTCTTCTTGTACTGAGAGCTTTAAGGAGACCATTACAATAATCTAAAGATCTAAACTACTGAAACCAGAAAACATGTGGTAATTTTGCTTTGATCTGATATCTGGGTCTGATTCAATACCATAACAAACTTCTTGTTTGGTGTGTAAATTCCTCATTTTTAGGAATTTAGGAAAGTGTAGTTTTTTTTTAAGTCTGTGTTCAGTCAAGAAAAACAAAATCTCTAGCTCATCATCTCTCTCTCTCGCCTCTGTTTCATGGGTGGGGAGGAGAGCTCTTCATCACAAGCTCCAGTTTTCTACCAGAGGCCCAGGAGCTTGAGGGATTTCTGCAGCGTTTCTTGAACTGTACTGTTCTAGACTGAGATGTCAGATGTTTCTCCAGGTATCTGTTGCAGCCATTTTTCCAGTGTGGGTGTAACTGCACCGAGGGCTCCAATGACCTGCACTACAGCTGCCGTCACCAGCCAGGCTCTTTCTAGCCCTTCCCCCCAGAAAGAGCCTCTTCGGCTCCCCAGAAAGGGGCCTAGGGGCTTCTTTCTTCAGAAACTGGAGAAACTGTATTTCTCCAGTTCCTCGTGTTACTTTTTCCAGATGTTTCCATCATTTGGAATGACCACATTGATAAATAATGACAATAATCACAAAGTCTGGTTTTACCTTTTTTCCTTTTCCATCTTGAGGTCCCACCGGATCTTTTTTGGTTATTTTCCACCACCTCGGAGGATAACTGCAGCTGTGACCCAGGGATCTCTAGTTTGTAGATGTTTCTATATACTATACCAGCCAGTGATGAGATATCATAAATTCCTTTTCTGCTAATATCTTATACCCAGCTGTGAGATGCTTGATTGTTTCTGGAGCCTTTTTTGCACAGCCTGCAACTGGGATCTGGCCTGTTAGGGTAGATTTAAGCTACTATTGCCATGGTGCTGAAGGCCTTCTCCAGTGCAGCCTTCTGGCATTTCAAAAAGTTTCCAGTACTGATCTGGCTGGGGATTTTTTTTAATTTAGTCAATTCTGCATGTGGTCTGGTTTAAAACATCACTGTATTTTTTTGTATTTTTTTTTGGTTCATGTGCATGCTGAACTAAAAGGCCTCTACTTTATACACTGATTACCAGTACCATTACACCTCTGATGCAAAGGAGAAAGTTACCGTACTTTATTCTGAATGGCCTGGAAATTGAACCCTGATGGACCCCAGATGTGATCTTTGTATTGAGCAGATTTTTAAGTGCTGAATTACACAAAGTAGTCCTGGTCTGGCATTGCTGGATCTGAACCAGATCAGCATTGACCCACCCCACTTGTCCAGTCTATCAATGAGCGTATTATGTGAAGGACGGAGAGCCAGTGTGGCCATTTGATTTGTTTCCTCTCCTCGCAGCTACTGCCTTCACTTCACTGGTTTTGGTTGCCGTTTCACAGAGACAAAGGGACATCAAGTGACTAAAAGCCAGTCAGTGGCTCTCTCGCAACTGGCATCGTGGCCCGGAGGCTTGAATTCAGGATGAGCCAGAAGATCCAGAAGTTTGGAGGAGATGAAGACGCATACAGTGTTTCACATGAATAAAGCAACCTTGCAGGCAGCGCTCCGAATCATAACACAGCAGCCTTATCCCGGGAGGACTACATCTATTGTTGAGTGGTGCAAGGTTAGCCTTAGTATATTGGTTGAAAGTAGACCTTTGCAACTTGTGCTGAGTTGGTTTCTTGCTGCTTTGCTGACAGGATCACTAATGCTTCCTTAAGCTTTATTACTTCCTTGTATTGAGTGTAGCTGCTGGAGAATAACACTCAGCAGTGTGGATTTGGGCTTCCCCTGAACACACACCTTTTTATTCTAAAGCACCAGGCCTTGGAGGTGACATGTGTTGTATTTGGAGAAAGCGAGCACAACTATAGTGGGTCTGACTTGTCAGTCTGTGGTTATTCAACAGAGGATTATAGCCCAGCTCTCCTCACTCTGGGATTAAACTTTCTCTGCGAGACACGCTTTTTAATTCATTTGCAGTCATCTGTATTAGCTGCTGCGTTTCTGGCTTACTCTTTTCACAGTTACGGTCCTCATTAATTAGATTTTTGTTGTTGTTGTTGTCATCATTGAGAGAATGATGAGGGTGATCTAATTAATGTTTTAACGTTGTCTTATAAGAGCCTGAAGACAAGTGGTGTACCTTCAGGCAGAGAAGCTGGTAGAAAGGGATCATCGGGGATGAAATCCTCAGAGCCGTGGCGTGTCTGTGAACAAGGCAGGGTGTGAGAGAAGAGGAGAGGTATTCTGAATGTGATGTGTCTTGCTGATAGCAACCTGCTCTCAGCATGTCCTCGTCTCATGCTGCCTGCCTGCTCTTGTTCTCCACTTTGCCGCCTGCGCCAGCTAAGCCTCCAAAGACACGCATGTACAAAATCATCCAAAGACGTGTCGTTCTGCCAAAGGAAAATGGTGCAGGTGCACACGTTAATACGCAATGATTAGCGCCCACAAGCTGTAAATAATTGGTGGCAAAGATGGCAAACTGCTTCGTGTTTTCTGAAGAGGGTTATTTAGGCACAGTTTTTAGATTTGTGCACCTAAACCCTGCAGCTTTCCTGTTGCGAAAGATGTCTGCTAAATATTGACCATGAATGAATTGTATTGACCCTGCTTTTCAACAAGAGAAAGCACTCTCTATGTTCTCAGATTTATCTAAATGCATTTTTACAAATGTAAACACCAGCAATTAGGCTCTATTCATTCCCTAGCTAGTGTGCTGTTTTCCGCACACTACATATTTATATCCATAGAGCGGTAACACATTTTCACTTTTTGTAACTTTACAACTATGAACGTCAGTGTGTTTTGGTCGCAATCGTCCACCTAAATTGACAGGCTGAGTAAGAAGAGCATTAATCCAGGATGTCCCGATAGGTCTTTGGTAACTCAGAAGGAGCTGCAGAGATATAATGCTCAGGTGGGGGGAATCTGTTGACAAGACACCCATTAGTTGTGGACTCTTATTGTAGCCCTATGGAAGACTGTTGGCATGAATAAAATTGTGAAAGAGAGTCGGAGGATGTATGGTTTGCAAGTAATATGACATCAGACTTGTGTAGCGATTTTGAGGACACTCAAAGACGCTTTGCATGAAATCTGTTATTTCCATTCATGCACACACTCAAATGCTGATGGTGGTAAGCTACTGGATTGTAGCTGCAGCTGCCCTATGGCAGACTGATAGAAACAAGGCAGCTATATTGCGCCGTTGGCCCTTCTGACCACTGCCAGCAGGCAAGGTGAGTGAAGAGTCTTGTCCAAGGACACAACAACAGAGACAACAGCAAACCTTTGGTCAAAATAATTAAAAAAACATTTTTTTTATTGTCATGCTAAACATGATATCAGAGTGACACTGCATATCACTCTGAACACACTCTCCTCACTCTAACATGATGGTTGCAGCATCATATATTCATAGGAAGACGGTTGGAAAAGGTGATTCCAGGGATCTGGTTACAAACTTTGAAACCAACATCTCATTTATTTAATTAATTATGCCCTTGTTTATATTGGTCTTCTTGTCTGCTTCTTTTGCTTTCTTGACTTGTTTTCTCATTTTTGGTACTTCTGATCTTCCTTTCCCCCCCCTCCCAAGTGCTTTTTAGGTCTTATAGGCTTTGTTCCTCCAAGCCATTACCACGACTCACCAAGACTCTTTATCCCAGCGAGTAGCTATATTTCTTTGCACGCTAAAACGTTTTGCCAGTGAGACAGAGGCGGGTGATAGGCAGAGGGAGCAAGAGAGACTGAGACAACAGAGCTTTTGTTGAGAAGTTCTGCAGCCCCCAAAGTGCACAGTCAGCAGCTTGCTCTGTGTACAGCAGCCCAGGACATGGGGCAGTGTTTCTGTGTTATAGGAGGAGGGTTGCTGTCCTCTGTGTCAACGAGATTCTGTCCTATAAACCACTCTTTCCAGACGAAATGAATTATGACCGTGGCGCTCTTTGTCACCAGCAAGGCTTTTAAATACCTCCCAAGAGCTCGACCTGGCTTTACTTTCTCCGTCAGTCCGAGTTTGCATCAGTGTCTGTCATTCTGTGACGCACGTCGCCACTTAGCTTGTCACCCTTCTTTCTTACTCTTCGTTGCTCTTTGTACCTTCCTCTGACTTCACCACCCCCAGCGCAGTGTTGTGAACACACAGAGGAAGCCATCAGTTTGTCAAGCTGTTGGAATATATTTGGATGGAGACGTACTCGAGGATGGCCTTATTACTTTTACTAGCTTTCCCACTTGCATTATTATCTAATTTTTAGGCTTATCTGCATTTTAAAATCTTTAGACTTTACACAGTTGAACTCCAGTTCTTGAGATCAGCAGGGGAACAAGTGTGGAACCTATCTGGACTGAGAGACTGCTCGCACATGAAGAAAGCTTTATTCAAAAGCAGCATTAAGAACCGATTACAGTTTACAAATTCACTCTGGGGTAACCGGAAGAACTTAATTTCAGTAGACATGAAATCTCAGACACGTTTGTTCAAGAATGAAATTTAATCTTTTAGCCATAATGACCGTTGTTACATTTAGAGGAAGTAAGGGGAAGCTTTTAACTTAAAACTCTCTCTATCGCTCCTCGTGGCAGCTGCATCATATTAGGGGACTGTTTTGATGCTGGATGAACTGCTGCACTTCGCGATTGCATGGCATGATGAAGACCGAACATATTTTAGGAATATTGAAACAGCATCTCAAGACATCAGTCAGAAAGCTACAAACCTGTGTGCAAATGAGTCTTTCAAAACGTTAGTCGTCCTAAAATTACTGTCAGAATAGTTACAAAGCGACTTTGAGAGACATCGGGATCAATATTTTGTTTTGTTCATATTTTTATGTTGAGCAAAGTAAAAAAAAAAAAAAAAAAAAATTATTTTAAAACATTCTCCATTTCAGTGGTACTTTCTATTATTCCAACTGATGTTGGCTTGCTTCTTGTCAATTTCCCTTGTGTTTACCACGCTCTTCATATCTTCAGTCCAAAAAAAATGCAGAAATAAAATTCAAATGCTTTGAGCCCTTTTCATTGCCCGTTTAAAGAAAACCTTCTCATCTGTAACCTCAATTCCTGCACAAACCACAACACTTTCCTCCTCTGAATAATGAAAACAGATGGCTGTGGATGGTAAAATAAAACACGAGTAGCCTTTCATGTGTGCGCACACAATATCACCATATTTCTGATGCTCTGACCGAGAAGATTTTTTTGAAGTACTTGTGTCAAAACAGCCAGCCAGCCTCGGAGTCTGCTGGCTCAAATCAGCGTTAAGGCAACCTAAGAGTTATCGGTTGTCTGAAGTGGTGAAAACAGGTTGTGTTTAGCAGAAGAAGCCTGGCTTTCACCTCTCCACTGGAGTCCTTACTTTAATCTAATGCAGATGAAGGAAATCACATGCAGTTCTTTTCCACGGAACAAAGGAGAGACCGACCCAGTTTTACTGCAGTAATGGTTCTCTTTGCTAAAGCTCTTAAACAAAATGTTCCCAGTGATGACATCCAAATTAGCATTACGTGTTTGTCCTCTTTATCAAGTCAGGATTATTGGCAAAAGGCACAGCGCTGACATTTTTAATAAGTAGTATTTTCAATAAAACCTTTGTTTTCTAATTTTGGTCTCCTAATATATTTAGATTTAGCACTAAGATTGCAAATTAATTTGTGATAAATAAAACCTATTCTGCCGTCTGCTCTGTCCCCTTACGTGTGCCTTAGCATCTCTGCAAGTCAGAATCAAACACCGTCAGTGTCTTTAGGCTCCATCTGATTGGTATAAAGAAAATATGTGAACGGAATTAGAAGTTGTCAAGATTTTTGAAAACCCATTTTCTAAAGTAATCCAGATGTCTTTGTTTTTTCCCCTCCACATAATCCGATGCTAGATTCTGAACATTTATTTTTCACATCTGGACCATTGTTTCTGAGTAATAATTATGCCCTTTTCATCATGATCTTTTTTAGTTATTGCCATTTCGTGTCACGCTCTTTTAAGTGGAACCCACAAAATCTTTTCTAAATGCACATGGGGTTCCTCTGTAATTAAACACGACTGGAATGTCGTAAAAATTTATAACATTTCAGCGGCTATTTTGTTTTTGCTCCGGCTCTGTTTTGCATCGTCCTAGCTGCAGCATGTTACGCAGCATTTGGAGGACATGTTGCAGACATCTTTCACCCTTTTATTTCTGACCCCAGGAGGAGGCAAGCTGTTCAGCAGGAAATTATGCCTCGTTTATGCTGAGCTAGGCCTCTTTGCATAGAGATAATAGGTTGGTCTGGATGGCACCGATGTGCCTTTTTTTTTTTTTTTCTTAGGATTCCTGTGCTGCATAAAGGGGCTTTGACAGGTTTGTTGGACTAAATTTTTCTCTCTGTGTCCCGAATGACTTGCAGAGATCCAAAAACGCTCTGGGGTTCAAGCTGTTCATGGCAGCCGTGATTTTCAGTCAATAGTGGAACGGATATTATTTTGAGATGCACCGGAGGCCAGAGTTTGGACCTATATATTAAAAAAAAGATGTGTGGGATTTACCATGCTACGATGAGCACTGAGGTGTGAGGCAGGGAGTGTGGAGCCAGCCTGGAAGTATCCCTGTCTCATAGAGTCATCATACAGTGGTCATTGTTTTTTTGGCCAAGCACAAACTCTCGAAGGCGGATGATCAATCTTTCACTCTGTCCGTGAGGTTTCACTGGCTCCATGCCCAGAATCCTGGTCTGTGGTGTTGCTACCATCCCAGAAATCAGACCCACTCACAGTTTACAGTAAGTCCCGGTACACAGTAAAGAATGTATGAAATTGCTTAGTAATTTTTATGTTGCATAGTGACGATTCGAACCTTTTTAAAGTCTGAATGAGTGCTGCTGTCTGTGTCGATGAATTCTGACCAGCTTTTTCAAATATGTTTTTTTTTTTTTTTTTTTTTTATGATGGGATTGTGTGAGTTGCTTCATGAAGGTCCTGGCCCTGGGGTCTTTTTTCATGAAGTTTGGCATGTTGTGCATGCATGGGTTCTCTTCTACTGGCAGGTTAGTCGGTGTGTTTCTGTGCTCGGTTGGTTGTTCTGTTTGTTTCTCTGTTGCCCCTGTTTGGAACTGGCAGTCTGTTTCTTGTGCACCCCGCCCCTCACACAATGATCACCAGACCCAAACCTTCCCCCCGCCTTCCTTCGCATCCCCTCCTCCCCCCACCAAACACACCCTTACTGCTACCCTCTCGAAGGGTAAGCAGGTATAGACAGTGATTGCATGTGAAAGCCATTCTCACCTTTAACAATGCATGTTTATGCCGTTTGCTCATAGAATAACATTTGTTTTACCTTAAAACATGCTAATGTAAAAACTTTGTACTATATTGGTAAGACAACATTTGCTGACCTGAACCACCTCATTTGAACACAGCGGAAATGAAAACTAATTATCTTTCACACAAAACATTAGTATCACATGAGGTCCTCCTTTATAGCTAAGCTGTCATCACTCAGTTTCTTCATCCAGGAACTTTTGGTGAGATCTCACCTGCAGAGATCTCACCCAAATCTTAACAATGCTTTTTTGTGTGTTTTTTTTTTTTTTTTCATAGAGCAACACAAAGTAATGCATAATTGTGAAGGTAAAGGAAAAGGGGGACACGGTGTCCAACATTTTTTTACAAATAAAATTCTAATTAAAAAAAAAAAGCTTGTGCGCTTTAGCTGCCTTTACTATGACCTTTAATATCATCTCTACACAAATTCCAGTGCAACTACTAAACAGGAATCCACCTGTGTGTGCAATATAATCTCTTTCTGAACACAGCTATTCTTTGAAGGCTTCAGAGATTTTATTAGCGGACATTAGTAATCAAACTACAGAATGCAGCAGACGGGTCAGGGAGAAAACTGTGCCGGCATTTAAGATGGGGTCAGTTTATAAATTAATGTCTTAAACATGACTGTTGCATGAGGTCTGTTCAATCCATTATCTAAAAAAGCACCTATTAAATGAGAATTTAATTTTTTGGAAAGACTTAACAAATAACTCTATACACTTTTCATGTAAACTGGCTGAACTACTGTTAATTTGCAAAGAAGAAGAAGCAGCAGCAAACAGTTTTACTTCATAGGTGGGCAAAGCAGTAGGAGACTTCCACCTGTAATCGCTTCAAAAGTAAAATATCAAATTTCAAATAAAAACAAACTGTTTCTACTTGGTAAATTCAAAACCAGAATAGTTTTGCTTTAAAACAGAAAACCAAAGCTGTTGGGTTTTCTGTTAAGAAAACTGAGCACAGAGCTCAGTTTTCTTTATAACAAGCCCTCCTTTACAAAGCCATTTTTTCAGCCGTGTGACGAGCTCTGATCTGACTCAGAGTTATATCAGTAACACAGCAAGTTAAACCCCCACCCTCTGAGCCGCCATCCTTCCTAGACCCTGGGAACATGTGCAAAGCAGACGCATCATTCAAGCCTTGAAGGGAATTGTGTGAAAAATGGCTTGTTTCAGTCTATAAATCTACTATGTTTAAGATATGGAGTGTACATAGCTTTCTATTGCCCAACCTTAACCGTTGCAGAAAGTGATGTACAGAGAATGTAGATATAAAATGAGGGATAGAGGAGTTCTGCTGCTGGGTTGGTGCTCAATCTTTGTAAATGAGACAAAGTTGAGGAATAAGAAGCAGTCTTGCAAAACATTTGTGGGACTGAAATGTTTCTTATTTAAACCACATCATCCGTACCGCGCATAAAGCCCCTGTCAGGATTTAGCTGTCAGAATTATGAAGACAGTCTTTCTGCTTTCTGGCTTAATACTGCCACATCCTTTAGCTACACAGAAATAGGCAGTAAAATCAGTCGGTAGTTTTCAGCAGCATTAGTTTGTTGTATTTGGTCCTCTAAAGAGTATGAAGCTGGGGAAACTAGAGTTGAGGGATATGTAGACTCATTGTGGCTCACTGACAGAAAGATGAGGCTATGTTGCCTTATAAACAATTGTATAAACTGTATTGTAGATTTATATTTTAAATCTCCTGCTGAGCCAGGAGATTTAATATCTCATTTACAAAGATGATGTTTTGTTTACATTTTGACAGACGCTCACAGCAATCCAACATTACTAACCAGGTTGACCACTGTTCTCAGTAAATATATTTCTCGATGGCAAATGATGTACTAATTGGTGCTAAATATACTAATTACACTACAAAGTATTTTTTTTCTTGAATCACAGGAAAGTGAAAAGCATATTATTTTCTCACACTGAGTTCTTGTTGCGCAATACAGACACTAACTTTTGAATAGCCTGATATTTATTGCTCTTGAAACGTAAGATTTTTGTTCTTAATGTTTTACTTTGAAATAAAATCTGGAGTGTTCCCGATAAATTTGCGTTCATACTATAAGCTTTTCTAAAATAAATCAGACTTTTTCTTCTTTAGAATTTTTGAACAATTTTTGAACATGGCTGATATTTTCATTAAAATTTTGCAGTTATTTTTGGTAGGTTTTTTAGTCTAACCCAGCTGTGAAAGGTTGGAGCCACGCTTTGCATGTTGTTGTGATAGTCTGAGGCTCCTTTTTTTTCAGCACATAGCAAAGTCAGTTTCCCTCTCATCCACTTTCTCCATGGCAACGACTGTCGTCTTGGTTTATGAGCTGAAGAACATAATCTGGTTGTCTGAAGCAACTGTTGGTAGCGTAGTACACGGTGTGACTGCAAGGGGAAGCAGACGGAGGAGTGGGGGAAGTGGAACCTCATCGGTGGAGCAAGCACTCCCCTGGCCTATTTAGATGACAGCGAAAGGGCCTTTGTTGCCATTGCCTCAGGACTTCCACTGGAATAATTCCCACCTTAGATGCTAGTGTGTTGTAACATGTAACTGCTCCTGTTAAAGTACACCATGACTTTTATCAGTGACATTTTATTTTGCCATTTCCCAGAATTCCTCCGGTCCTTTTTCTTTCGTCTTCCAGTTTTAGCTGGTATTTTCTTCTCCCACTGTGGAGATCAGATCTATGCTTCCCTAATGGAGCTCCGTTTTATTGATGCTGTGAATGTGTTTACAAATGATCAGCCTCCCTCCCAGTTTGTGGCTAGTGCTAATTGGTATCGATAATAAAAAGTGCCTCTCGCCACTGACTCATCTTTGCCACTCTGAGTCCCTCCGTGCTGCGTGCTGGGTTGAATTATCAGCCGGTGATTTTAATCTCATTATAGAAATTGTGGCGCACACATTTCGTCCTCGCAGAGAAAGCGTGTTGTGTATTTCCAAAGATTGTCCCAGAGCTGCTGCATGCGTAGGAGTTATAGCTGTATGCTATTTGGTGAGTGGCTTTAGTAGATTACTGGGATTTATCCAAGTGGCTTGCCTTTTCAAATCACACAGTGAAACATAGAGGAAGGTGATGTTCAGAGGTGCACCAGTAGTTCAGCCAGAAATCTGACTCAGACTTTTTTTCTTCATCTGTGCTCAAAAGGTTAAATAGGGAAAAAAATCAATCGGTACTTAGTTTTAATTACTTTAAAACTAAGAACTACCTGTGTTTTTTTTATTTTTATTTTTTATAAATGTATTAAACAACAATATGTACTGTGAGGTATTTTTCTGGAGTTTCATGAAAATCTGGTAAAATGTGGAGAAATATGCTCAGATGAATAAATGGAAATAATCTTATATCCTCATTTCCTGGTGAATTTGGTTTGGTGCCATCTGTTGAATAATTTTTCTATTTGATTAAAAAAAAATAATAATTTCTTCCAAAAATCTATTTTTTACACACACAAAAAAAAAACATAAAAAAAGATTGCACTTAATGATATAGAGATGTAATTGAACTGAATGTTAGAACTGCTACCTCCAACATGACGGTAAACCCCCCCCAAAAACCAAATAAAGCCTTAGTTAGACATTTGTAAATAAATAATAAAAAAAAAAACATGTCTGTTTAGAATTTCAACAGATATGTCTGAACTGGAAATGAATGAAAAATCGATCAGTTTAGTGAAGAGTACAATTCTCAAGATCTACCCTGATCTAAAGGGTCAGGGTAGAAACTCTAACCAATGGCTTATATTCAGTTACAACAAAAATATATATTTCTTTTCTTTTGAAAAAAAACAAAAAACGTTTTGGTTCTGGCACTGCAACAACTTGGTTGTAGCTTTTTAAATGTCTTTACCATAGCAACGCAATTCTTCCAAACCATCTTTTGCTATATTTATGTGCACAGTGAATTTGCAGCAGTAATAACTTTGCAAAATGTCTTGCTTAAATGCTGTTTGATATTTTCAACAGTGTTAAAAATTAATCGATTTAAAATTGAACTCAAGGAAAAACAAATTACACATTAGCTTTGTCTGTTGGCTCATCTCACCTCCAGATGTTTCCTCATCATTCATCACTCTTGTGATGATGCAAACAGTAGATCACACTGGTCTTTGAAGAACTTTTAGAAACGGGTTCATTTTGCAGGGAAGCATAACCTGCCCAGCTGTAGCAACCCAGCGACTGGAGCAGAACATGACCAAAAGGCGGAAGACACAGACACACACTTACAACTCGGGTCCGCAGGCTGTACCGCACACACAGCACCTTGGAGGAAAAGAGCTTTTAGTATTTAGTTTAAAAAGTTAAAGAAAAAGAATGCTTTTAAAGAAAAGTCAGCCGACATACTACTCTAGTCATCATGATCAGTTTTGTAGGTTAGCTGCAGTAGTATTTTGTCTGTGTCCAATAACCTGTAGCATATTTTGTCTGTTTTGGTCCCTTAGGATAAAAAGTAAGAAAACAGGATCAATCCGTCTAAAAATTTTGAACTGAAAAACAAATGTGACAATCTTAAAAGAAAAAAAAAAAGTAGAGAAATGAGATGCGTGCAATTACTGAGTGAATTTTATCATCTGAGGGTGTTTCTGTCCATGCAATATCTGTCCTCATAACTTTGCCATAAGGTTGCCCTCAAATACGCCTGTTTTTCTTTTTTCTTTGTAGCAGAGCTTCACTGAGTTTGCCTCTAGGATATTATGAAAAGATTTATCGTACAACTAAGCTGACACAACGCCTCGCAGTGGCTCCCGTCTGTTTTTGTGAGACACCGTCAGTCACATACTGGGTTCAAGAAGTCAAATATTGCATTGGAAAGCCACCGAAGACATTGAAAAAGCAACATGCAATAAGCGAACCACTTTTTGCATCGACGTGCCGATTGTAGAGAGTTACTGCTGTGCAACTCCACAGCACTTCTCATCATGTCTGGTGGAACAATACGCAATCAAAGCTGTGTGCTGGAAGCACTTTGCAGAGCAGGAGGGTTGAGCGTCAGACAGGGAATGTCAGAACATATTAAAAGCCTTTGCGCTTTGCTGCTCTCCTCCCACCCCTCCAATATACACTTCTTCCTTATCTTTTCTGTGACTTACTTAGGCTATCTCTTTTCATCCATCCTCTGCTTGCCCATGCCCCCTCTGTTTCTCCTCTCCTTCCCTCCGTCTGCTGGCCCTAAGATGGAGTGGCTCAGTCGCACAGAGCTCATAGTTAATTAGGCTTGGCCTCGTCACACAGGAGAGCTGCAGCTAAAGCCAGTGGGAAGCAAGGGCAGAAGTAGAAGTCAAGAACTGCTGCTGTCAAACTGCGACTTGACTGCCACTGATGAGGCTGGCCACCATTTCCGCTCCCTTTTAAATCCCAATTTTTATTTTATTTAATTTTTTATATACACAAGCAAGTTCCTGGATTCTGAGCTAACCACAAGATTATTGTGGTTAGAATAAAAATGTCCAGTTTATATGAATTTGTTTCCACCTGGATTTACATGAAGCGTAGTTTGTAATGCCTGCATTCGGTTGAGCTTTGAGTTTTTGACTGCAGTGTTGGCAGTCAAAAACTGAGCCAAGCTGGCCACGCTGTGCCCTGTTTTCACAGGATGACACAGTTTCCTGATGGTTCCATAAAATTTACGTGGTACGCTTTTGCTCAAGACGCACCATTAAAACATAGTACATCTTGCACACACTCCGTTCTTCGTGTTATTATTCTGTAACACTCTGAGAGGGGCCCACAGAAACCGGCCTGCCAGTTCAAAAAGCACACCTCGAACTCGGCTCAGAGCAGATCTCTGAAAACAAACGGAGAAAATTCTATCGATTTCTTTATTGATCTGGGGAAGGTTTATTAAATGCAACGCGTAGGATACAATAACGGGTATAAAAGTCAGATTTCTAACCTGGCTGCTGAAAGAAAAATGGATTAATTCAATTTGAATTAATATTAATATTGTGCATTAAACAAAGAGCTGAGTATATAGTATTAATTTCTCGTCTCGCTGTACTGTGGGTTTATCATTCTGTTCATGCTGTGCGTCTGAATGGCTCTCCTGTCCTGGCAGGTTCCACCTACAGCGTCCTGTCCACCATGCCATCAGACTCGGAAAGCAGCAGTTCTCTCAGTAGCGTTGGTACGTATAAATAACGAAAGACTCCTGCTGCAAATGTTTTGCATCGGAGTGGGTGGGTGAGGTTGGAATCCAAAACGGGCCAAAACAATGCCGAAGTAAATCCAGGAAAATGAAGGAATGTGTTTATAAATGCCTGATTTAAAGGACAGGAAGTTGGATTTATTTGTCCTCTTAAAGCCCACAATGTGTGCAAAAACACTCGACCAATTCTTCCCTGTTTTCGAAGGAGGTTTGCCAGGTCTGCCTCTCCCTGTTTCTGACAGAGGTCCAAGTGACTCAGCTGTGTTACATAAACCCAAGAAAGATCCAAAAGTTGACTCAAAGATGCACATAATCCCCAGACTTCCTGCCGGGGGTGTTCTTTTGAAGAAAGCGATCCTGAATGTGACTCTGAAATGATCTTCCTGATCTGACTACTCGACAAAGATTTACAATATTTAAGCATAGACGCTTTACTGGAGTGGAAAAGTACTGCAATCCATGTACTGGCCTGAAGAATCTTATTAGTTGAGTTGAGACTGAAAAATGACTCCAATAAATAAAATCTGAATTTCAGTTCTGTCTCTCAGTTGTGTGTTGATAGAAGTACTCGAATAAACCATATTTAATAATAATCTTAATATTCTGTTACTAGATAGAGCAGATCATCCTAAACTCGTCTCGTCTTTCTTTCTTTATCATTTTTCTAGTATTTAAACATTTTTTTGAGTTAAACAGCAATTCTGATCATGAAAGTTGGGAAAAGACAGGCTGTGTAGTAAAAGCGACATATTTGAGATGATCACCATATTCAGTATTTCTCGTAGCCATTTTGTTAATCAGTTAATACACTAAATAGTTTTGCTGTGTGCAATAAGTGACTCAAATGGGCTCGTTGTCACAGGTTCCCCTGTAAACGGTGAAGCGTCCTCCCCGCCCCCAGCCGTTAACGACAACCGTCACGCCGGCGACAACCTGGACACCATCCTCCTGCAGCTCCGCCAGGTGACCAGGGAACGGGACGAGCTTCGGAAGCGTCTGGCGTTGGCATCGCCTGGGACCACCTTCGATGACTGCAGGTACAAAACCTGGACTGAACCGTTGTTCTTGGACATTTGAGGGTTTTTTTTTTTTTTTTTTTTTTATTTTTTTCGGGGGGGGGATTTACAGTGGTCTCCTTTTTTTTCTCTT